>NC_042968.1:90719075-91019075 GCF_901001165.1 Salmo trutta | reverse complement strand
CATAAAAAGAGATGACGCTTGGGTCAAGGCCAGGAACACAGGCTTCGGACCAAACTGGCAAGCTTTGAAGCAACAGGCATCATTGTGTGAAACCAAAAATCAGAAAGGCTAAATCAGATTATTACGTAAACTCTCTTTCGGATTGTAATGGGAACCCGGCTAAATTCTATAAGAAAAACCAAAAAATAAAGTGTTCTACTTCTTCCTCTCTGCCACAACAAATTAATTCAGACACAGGCCTCATTACAGGAAGAAAAAAAAATGCCATCACTTATGCATTTAATTAGCATTTTATTTTGTATTATTATTATTTATTTTATTTCAGCGGGCTCTCTTTCAAATAATTTCTAAGCTTATTCACAATGACATTGGGCTGGATACTGATAAGGGAAAACTTGCTGAATGATAAGAGAAATTATAGTCAAAGCTTTTATTTGAGGTTATTTACAGAAAAATAATCCCCTGACGCTTTGCTAGCAATAGACAACAAGAAATCCAGAGGGGCCGACCAATTGGATCCTAGTGTTCGTCGCCCACCATAGTTGGTTCAATAACCCACTTTTTAAAATTTGTATTTAATATTATTATCAGGAAATATTCAAAAAGTATGGAAATCAGCTCTTGTGCTGCCGCTCCATAAGGTCGGGGATAAACAGAAACAGATCTTGTCTCTCTCGTCAGCAGGAAGCAGATTGTGCAGTTAACCTTTCTACCTGTTCTCAATTATGGTGATACTACTTTACCAAAGTGCAGCTGCTTCTACTCTTAAACCCCTGGATGCCATTTTTCATAGCACCCTTTTCTTTATCACAGGAAATCAATCAATCAAATGTATTTATAAAGCCCTTCTCACATCAGCTGATGTCACAAAGTGATGTACAGAAACCCAGTCTAAAACCCCCCAAACAGCAAGCAATGCAGGTGTAGAAACACTTTAAATCACTGTATTCTTTACCAAAAGGTTGGCTGGACCTCTGAAGTCACATTATTACACTCTTTCTGTTTACAAAGCCTTGCTCCACAAGCTTCTGACTTACTTAACATCACTGTTATCAAACCAGTTCAGAGGGCTGGTTAACTCTGGAGATGCCTTTGGTGTCTAGAAAGTTCGGTAAATAAGCCTTTTGGTTTCTTTGCACCTTGCGTCTCCAATGCACTTTAAAATTGGAGGAATTGGTGACTCCAAGGGCATTTCAGACGGTTGTTAGGGAAACTTTTTACTGAAGAATGTGTGTTTCATGTCTGTGTTTTGCTTTTCATGCATAATATGCATTTAAATGTGTGTATGAATGTGTTTATTGTATTTTGATGTGTATTGTGGTGCTTCATAGGGCTAATCTGGAAAAGACACCTTGGTCTCAGCATTGACTCCCTGTCTAAATAAAGACACCTTGGTCTCAGCATTGACTCCCTGTCTAAATAAAGACACCTTAGTCTCAGCATTGACTCCCTGTCTAAATAAAGACACCTTGGTCTCAGCATTGACTCCCTGTCTAAATACAGGCACCTTGGTCTCAGCATTGACTCCCTGTCTAAATACAGGCACCTTGGTCTCAGCATTGACTCCCTGTCTAAATAAAGACACCTTGGTCTCAGCATTGACTCCCTGTCTAAATAAAGACACCTTGGTCTCAGCATTGACTCCCTGTCTAAATAAAGACACCTTGGTCTCATCATTGACTCCCTGTCTAAATTAAGACACCTTGGTCTCAGCATTGACTCCCTGTCTAAATAAAGACACCTTGGTCTCAGCATTGACTCCCTGTCTAAATAAAGACACCTTGGTCTCAGCATTGACTCCCTGTCTAAATAAAGACACCTTGGTCTCATCATTGACTCCCTGTCTAAATTAAGACACCTTGGTCTCAGCATTGACTCCCTGTCTAAATAAAGACACCTTGGTCTCAGCATTGACTCTCTGTCTAAATAAAAGTTAAATAAAACATTTAAAACAACCAACTTAACAGCGCTTGAAGAATTAGAAAAATATTATTGTACAATCCAGGTGTGCAAAGCTTAGATTTACCCAGAAAGACTCTCAGCTGTAATCACTGCCAAAGGTGATTCTAACATGTATTGACTTGGGGTTGACTACTTATGTAATTAAAATATATTAGTGTTTTATTTTTCATAAATCTTTTATAAAAAAAGTTAGGATTTTTCTTCCACGTAGACATTAAAGTATTGTGTAGATTGTTGACAAAAAAAAATAAATCTATTAAAACCATTTTAATCCCACCTTGTAACACATTGTTTTATAAATCAAGTTATTGTTGTCATCAGTGTGGACGAGAAGACAGAAGACTCACCTGCTGTCTGAGCTGGGTTGATGCCGATACCGTCTGTCATGAGCACAGAGAGAAAAGGGATTAGCATATATAGCAATACATGAATGTTAACACCAAAACATGAATAAATAAAACTAAGAATTAAACATGCAAAAGAGTGGTTGAGAGAGGGGGTCTGATGAGTAAGATTGACACATATGTTCACATGGTAACGCTGCAGCATTAGGCACAACAAAAACAAAAACATTTAACAGTATGTGTTACATAGACGGACATCTTTTACAAGGACCTTTTTTTTGTAAAAGAGATTTTACAGATACAGTGGCTTGAAAAAGCACCCCCCCCCCCCCTTTCTGATGTTCTCTACTTTTGCATATTATTGATACTGAACGTTATCAGATCTTCAACCAAAACCACATTTTAGATAAAGGGAACCCGAGTTTACAAACACCCAATTCCCCGGTGTGAAAAAATGATTGCCCCTTTACACTCAATAACTGGTTGTGCCACCTTTAGCTGCAATTACTGCAACCAAACGCTTCCTGTAGTTGTTAATCAGTCTCTCACGTCGCTGTGGAGGAATTTTGGCCCACTCTTCCATGCAGAACTGCTTTAACTCAGAAACAATTGTGGGTTTTCAAGCCTGAACTGCTAGTTTCAAGTCCTGCCACAACATCTCAATGGGGATTAGGTCTGGACTTTGACTAGGCCAATCCAAAACATCACATTTGTTTTTTTTAAACCATTTTCATGTAGACTTGATTGTGTGTTTTAGATCATTGTCTTGCTGCATGACCCAGCTGGGCTTCAGCTCATAGATGGATGGCCTGACATTCTCCTTTAGAATTGTCTAACAGAGCAGAATTCATGGTTCGTTCTAAAGCAAGTAGTCCAGGTCCTGAGGCAGCAAAGCATCCCCAAACTATCACACTACCACCACCATGCTTGACCATTGGTATGAGGTTCTTAAATGTGGAAGGCAGTGTTTGGTTTTTGCCAGACATAATGGGACCCACCAGCACAATGTAACAGACTCGCCTGTTTCTATTAATACTGACACAATGTAACAGACTCACCGTTAGTAATGATGGCGCTGGTGGCTGCTGGTACTTTGAACTGTGAGAGGAAACAGACAGAATGATCATGCTATACACCTGGATCTCAGTAGTCCAGGGGTGTTGAAACCTCTCCTCTGTGACCCCCAGCCGTTCCATGCATTTGATCTATTCCAGACCTAGCCCACCTGATTCACCTTGTCAACTCATCCTCAACCCCATGACTAAGGTGAATCAGGTCAACTATTTCAGGGCTAAAACAAATGTGTGAAAATGTCTACGGGTTCCTGTGAAGAGGTTTGAAAACCCCGGAAGGACAGCCAGGTGAGAGGGGACTTGGGTTTACAGGCTCACAGGGAGAGAGGGGAGTCGGGCTCACAGGGAGAGAGGGGAGTCGGGCTCACAGGGAGAGAGGGGAGTCGGGTTTACAGGCTCACAGGGAGAGAGGGGAGTCGGGCTCACAGGGAGAGAGGGGAGTCGGGCTCACAGGGAGAGAGGGGAGTCGGGCTCACTGGGAGAGAGGGGAGTCGGGCTCACTGGGAGAGAGTGGAGTCGGGCTCACTGGGAGAGAGGGGAGTCGGGCTCACAGGGAGAGAGGGGAGTCGGGCTCACAGGGAGTGAGGGGAGTCGGGCTCACAGGGAGAGAGGGGAGTCGGGCTCACAGGGAGAGAGGAGAGTCGGGCTCACAGGGAGAGAGGGGAGTCGGGCTCACAGGGAGAGAGGGGAGTCGGGCTCACAGGGAGAGAGGGGAGTCGGGCTCACAGGGAGAGAGGGGAGTCGGGCTCACAGGGAGAGAGGGGAGTCGGGCTCACAGGGAGAGAGGGGAGTCGGGCTCACTGGGAGAGAGGGGAGTCGGGCTCACAGGGAGAGAGGGGAGTCGGGCTCACAGGAAGAGACATGCACTGCCACAACTGTGTGAGTGTGTGTCAGTAATGATGTGAGAGTCGCTGTTTATTCACCCGCCCACAATTTCTAATAAGCCACCCACCCGACTAAATGTGATAAAGTGAAAATCTGAGGCCCACACCCGACTCTAACCCTCAAATATAGAAAATGTGCTGTACAGTCAGAGATGTTGTAAAGATATTTTGACTGAACTTTTTAGATGATGTTTCTGATTATAATGTCCCACATTTTGGGAGGCTATTTGTTAGTCAACTTAGTCAGCTTCTCTTCTGTCATTATATGTTGACTAAACAAAGCCTTGCTCACCAGAATAATGTCAAATCTATAGAATTAACACTTCAATCTAGTTGACATTGGTAAAATTTGTTTTCTCTTTCATCTCTGCTTCTCTCACACAGCAAAGATGTTTAGGGACCGGGGGGGAATAAAAAGCAATAACTAAAAAGAATGGGAAAGATTTTCCGTGCAAAATGTTCAAATGAGATCAATTTTAAAGGAAATTAAAAAGCTGTTCAAAAGACCCAACATCTTTTTTTGATATGATTTCAGTTCGGCTTGGATGCATATTTTGTGTGGTTGAAATACTAATCAGCTTTTATGATGCTGATAAAGATAGGGACTGTCTGTAAAGGTTCTAACCACGCAGTCATTCTCACAAGATGCTGAAAGAAATCAGTTCTCCACTCCTGTTCCTGAGTCAAAATGTACATTTGGTGTATCATTTTACTGCAAGAAATGCTTAATAGTATTGAGCAAGAGTTAATAATATATTGGCTATGTGAGAAGTTATAGATCTACAGTCAGTGTCCAGATACGCTATTATTACATTTAACCCATCTGAACAGTACAGTTCCCTTGACGTGCCATTTTGAAGTCCCCCGTCATGTGACTGTGGAATTTGTATCGCGCCTCACAATCATTATAAATAGAGCCGCCACTGCGATCAACCACTTTTACTACTTCACCAAATCTTTCCCAAACATTAGACTACTGTTCAGTCCCTCCCTTATCTTTATTTTCAACTCTACATTTCACATGTTTTTTGTTTTTTTCTTCCTGAATTACAACTCCGAAATTGTCCTTTTTGCCTCAGTGGATTGACGTAAAATGTTTTGAATAAATTCCCAAAATGATTTACTGTGTATTTGTTGCCTACAGTCAGGCCCAAAGCAACGTGCTACACCAGATACAAAATTATGAAAGAAAAACCCTCAAATGTAGCCTACAGATACGAATTGCACAAGAATTATACATTGTCATATTTTATGCATTATTTTCATATTATTCAACCCTAAACCTGCCCGTCCTGCGGACATAACCGCAGGGCATGCGGGTTAAGAGTCAACCCACGCATCTCTACTTGTCACGGAGGTTGCTGAGCTTCGATAGAGAGGAAAAGTGATGGAGGATTATCTTCATGCTCTGTAACTGCAGTAGCGATTAAAGGATTTGTCCTAATAAAATGTAAAAACTGTGAAAACGCTGAATGTTCCAGTTGCTTAGAGGAACGTCTAATCTCTTCTATTGAGTTCTCCTAACTGGGCACTTGGGGTTTGTTTTCTAGTGACTGCAAAGTTTTGGCAAATAAAACAAGCACGCACCAAGTCCATTGCAAAAATAATGCTTAAATAGCCTATTTATTGATGAAAATACCAGTCAATGTAAATACATTTGACCGGTCATGCATTTCGGTCTATGGGTTAATTTGCATCATTTAGTGGAAATAAATTGGTGTGTGTATTTTTCGTTAGTTGTTATGATTCTTCTTCTTTATAAAGTGCAAAGCATAGTGATACAGAGTTTAAGATGAAAATATGTCAGACAGTGTGAGAGTTGCTGCTACAGTTCCTGTTGCTGCTGGCGTGAAATATGCTTTTATAAGACAAATAATTGTGCAACAATTTTAAATGAAATCGCATGTTTAAAACAGTTCTGATGGCCATGATTGAATTTTTTTTTTTTTTAAATACTATTTTTACTTCTAAACTGATAAGTGAAGTGGGCTTCCCATTCAAGTGCAAAATGGTAGGCAGGCTTCAGTGTGTCACACTGAACAATGTGAGCTCGCAGCAGTATGCATTTTGAAAACTGTGTGTGAAACCTGAACATTTCACTTCATATTATGAGGCACGTCTTACCTTGCTTCAAAGTAGCCTAGACAAAATCTGTTTCTATAAAACGTAGAGTCAATTATTTTATAAAGACCTCCATATGCCATTGAAACTAGTAGTCTTTTTCTCTCTCAAGTTCTATTGGTTTTCAAAATCAACTTTCTTTCATTGTCCAGCAGCCAAAGGCACAATCCTAGTCATATTAGCATCCCATGCTAGTTGATGATAATCCTAGTCATATTAGCAACTCATGCTAGTTGTTGATAATCCTAGTCATATTAGCAACCCATGCTAGTTGTTGATAATCCTAGTCATATTAGCAACCCATGCTAGTTGTTGATAATCCTAGTCATATTAGCAACCCATGCTAGTTGTTGATAATCCTAGTCATATTAGCAACCCATGCTAGCTGATGATAATCCTAGTCATATTAGCGACCCATGCTAGTTGATGACAATCCTAGTCATATTAGCGACCCATGCTAGTTGATGAGAATCCTAGTCATATTAGCGACCCATGCTAGTTGATGACAATCCTAGTCATATTAGCAACCCATGCTAGTTGTTGATAATCCTAGTCATTAGCATCCCATGCTAGTTGTTGATAATCCTAGTCATATTAGCAACCCATGCTATCTGATAATCCTAGTCATATTAGCGACCCATGCTAGTTGATGATAATCCTAGTCATATTAGCAACCCATGCTAGTTGTTGATAATCCTAGTCATATTAGCAACCCATGCTAGCTGATGATAATCCTAGTCATATTAGCGACCCATGCTAGTTGATGACAATCCTAGTCATATTAGCGACCCATGCTAGTTGATGAGAATCCTAGTCATATTAGCGACCCATGCTAGTTGATGACAATCCTAGTCATATTAGCAACCCATGCTAGTTGTTGATAATCCTAGTCATTAGCATCCCATGCTAGTTGTTGATAATCCTAGTCATATTAGCAACCCATGCTATCTGATAATCCTAGTCATATTAGCGACCCATGCTAGTTGATGATAATCCTAGTCATATTAGCGAACCATGCTAGTTGATGATAATCCTAGTCATATTAGCAACCCATGCTAGTTGATGACAATCCTAGTCATATTAGCAACCCATGCTAGTTGTTGCATCTTTAGATCTCCCCTCTTTCTAAATTTGGAATGAATATGTTCATCTCTGTCACATGAAACAGCTTTCATTTGCAATGTACTTTTAACAACTGTGTTTTCTGGCTAATTGCATTATGGAACAAACATTTGCGGGTACCCCAATGGCGTGTACCCCAATGCAGTGCTTATAATGTGAAGAAATAATAGTTTACAAAATGTTTAAGCTAAATGTTCTGATCTGTTGCATCAGCCTCATTGCTTTTGAAAGTTTTTTTGTTGTTGTTGATGTACTGGTTGAATGAATTTGGGATCTTTCATCCCACAACTGTCCCAGAGTCAGTTTGGAATTGGCAAATGTATTTTTCCCGCAAAGAATGGCACGCTGATTAAACAGAACAGGTAAACTTTTCTAGTATGGGGGAATAGTAGACTGACACAGTCTAGTGGTTTAGCTGTTCGTTACTCATCTTGTTGACTGTGGAAAAGTAAATGTGGATAGTCGTGGATAGGACCGCACACCGTTGCATCCTCCTGCATGTTCTGTTAAGATGAATTACTCTCATCAAGATGTACTTTCTATTATTCTGATCACAGTGGGTGGACACCCTAATCAGGTTACACACCCAATGCATATGGGTACGGTACTTTTCTCAAATGTCTGGTCAATTAAAATGCTTTCCGGTCAAATTTCCGGCCCTACATTTTCCTAAAAGGAAACGGTGGTGGTGGTGGTGGCACACACACGCACGCACACACACACACACCACAAAACTCATCAAGGGAGAAGGGAGGGGAAGCTAATCATTAACGAAAGATTCCGCTATCTATGAGAAACAGCCTGAAGGCAAAATACTAATAATTGAGATTTCGTTCGAAGGAGAAAAAAATAAAAATTACTCTGCTGTCTACTGTCAAACTGTTAGAATCATCCTCAGCATTCTAAGAACATAATTGTCTCTGTGAAGATTCTACTTTGTATAAAGAGGACAAAGCATATAGCAGCAGAAACAGCAATCACTCATGTCTGCTTGAATCATGATGAGCCTCATGAGTTTCCTATGGGGTTATAGAGGAACATAACTCAAGAGAATGCCCCTGTTACTGTCACACAGAGACAGAGAGAGACAGAGGAGATGCCACTAGTCTGAAATCAGGGAGATAAGGATGGCTAAGCGAGCACGGAGCAGCACGGGCATTCTAAAATCAATCACAGATGAGCAGGAGAATGAGGAGAGAAAGAAAAAACGTATTATGTAGCTGGGAATGGAGAGTGGACAATGGGTTGAAGAGGGAGGGTAGGAAAGATACAAATGAATTACTGCTACTCTCAAAGCATTACCCATCTGCCTCATTTAATCTTTAGGAGTGAATACTCTGTCCATTATTTGGATGGTGATTATTGTAATAGGTTGCATTCATAAATCTAAATATTAAAAGGGAAAGGATCCACTGATTCAAGGAACTCTGATCGGTATTCGGCAAGACAAACAATGGTCCTCTCCCAGCCTAATATCTACTATAAATTGTTTATTGACTTAATAGCATGTGGAATGACAGTTCTAGCTACCGAAGCAGGCAGGGTGGGACCAGACTAAACAGAGAGGAGATGCTCAAGCCTGGTATCTATATTGTATATCCTGTATTGTTGCCATGTCATACATGTAAGAGAGGAGACAGAGGAAAGACTCTAGCCTTATCCTTACTATAGGTGTTTTATCTAATCTTTGATAGTTGCCATGCAACAGAGGAGGACTCAAGCCATCTCGTATCCATACTGTAGGCAAAGCCTATGTGCTGTAGCCAACTCTAGTATTATATCATTGCTATGCCATACATGTATGAGAGGAGACTGAAGAGAGACTCAACCCTCATATCCATACATGTATGAGAGGAGACTGAAGAAAGACTCAACCCTCATATCATAACGGTATGAGAATAGACTGAAGAGAGACTCAACCCTCATATCCATACATGTATGAGAATAGACTGAAGAAAGACTCAACCCTCATATCCATACATGTATGAGAATAGACTGAAGAGAGACTCAACCCTCATATCCATACATGTATGAGAATAGACTGAAGAGAGACTCAACCCTCATATCCATACATGTATGAGAGGAGACTGAAGAGAGACTCAACCCTCATATCCATACATGTATGAGAGGAGACTGAAGAGAGACTCAACCCTCATATCCATACATGTATGAGAGGAGACTGAAGAGAGACTCAACACTCATATCCATACATGTATGAGAGGAGACTGAAGAGAGACTCAACCCTCATATCCATACATGTATGAGAGGAGACTGAAGAGACTCAACTTTCATATCCATAACGGTATGAGAATAGACTGAAGAGACTCAACCCTCATATCCATACGAGAGGAGACTGAGAAGAGACTCAACCTTCATCTCCCTACTCTGTGCTTTTGTTCCTCTTTTTTTGGGGGGGCTACATCTTGTAAAGTGGGTTGTGACCCCTTAAAAATGCTTTCACTTGACTTGTTGTATTATAGCCCAGCTACTAGTATTTTTTTGTTGCAATACCCAGTTTGAGATGAACTCACCTCCTCTGCTGCAAACTTCAACACGGCTGTAAACGGCGTGCTCTCTGGGACACTTAGTCTGAAACAAGAAATACAGTCCTATTTTATATCACTCCAACTGTCTGCCCCCCCCCCTTTCACTTTTTCCTTTCCTCTCCCTTGTGTAGTCGGTAAGGAAAGGCTTCATAGGCCTATTTGCCGTGGTGTAATCGGTAAGGAAAGGCTTCATAGGCCTATTTGCCGTGGTGTAGTCGGTAAGGAAAGGCTTCATAGGCCTATTTGCCGTGGTGTAAATCGGTAAGGAAAGGCTTCATAGGCCTATTTGCCGTGGTGTAGTCGGTAAGGAAAGGCTTCATAGGCCTATTTGCCGAGGTGTAATCGGTAAGGAAAGGCTTCATAGGCCTATTTGCCGTGGTGTAGTCGGTAAGGAAAGGCTTCATAGGCCTATTTGCCGAGGTGTAATCGGTAAGGAAAGGCTTCATAGGCCTATTTGCCGTGGTGTAAATCGGTAAGGAAAGGCTTCATAGGCCTATTTGCCGTGGTGTAATCGGTAAGGAAAGGCTTCATAGGCCTATTTGCCGTGGTGTAATCGGTAAGGAAAGGCTTCATAAGCCTATTTGCCGTGGTGTAATCGGTAAGGAAAGGCTTCATAGGCCTATTTGCCGAGGTGTAATCGGTAAGGAAAGGCTTCATAGGCCTATTTGCCGAGGTGTAATCGGTAAGGAAAGGCTTCATAGGCCTATTTGCCGTGGTGTAGTCGGTAAGGAAAGGCTTCATAGGCCTATTTGCCGTGGTGTAGTCGGTAAGGAAAGGCTTCATAGGCCTATTTGCCGTGGTGTAGTCGGTAAGGAAAGGCTTCATAGGCCTATTTGCCGTGGTGTAATCGGTAAGGAAAGGCTTCATAGGCCTATTTGCCGTGGTGTAGTCGGTAAGGAAAGGCTTCATAGGCCTATTTGCCGTGGTGTAGTCGGTAAGGAAAGGCTTCATAGGCCTATTTGCCGTGGTGTAGTCGGTAAGGAAAGGCTTCATAGGCCTATTTGCCGTGGTGTAGTCGGTAAGGAAAGGCTTCATAGGCCTATTTGCCGTGGTGTAATCGGTAAGGAAAGGCTTCATAGGCCTATTTGCCGTGGTGTAGTCGGTAAGGAAAGGCTTCATAGGCCTATTTGCCGTGGTGTAGTCGGTAAGGAAAGGCTTCATAGGCCTATTTGCCGTGGTGTAGTCGGTAAGGAAAGGCTTCATAGGCCTATTTGCCGTGGTGTAGTCGGTAAGGAAAGGCTTCATAGGCCTATTTGCCGTGGTGTAGTCGGTAAGGAAAGGCTTCATAGGCCTATTTGCCGTGGTGTAGTCGGTAAGGAAAGGCTTCATAGGCCTATTTGCAGAGTCCTGTTCTGTGTTGACTGTTCAACTATGACGTCAGATTTCATAAAGTGCAAAAACAGCAGGTCATCAAGATACGTGGTGACATATGGTAGGCAGGCTGAAAGCCTGGAACACATAGGCTAGCTAGTTAGCAATGTTGTGATTTAACGTTATTTGTAAATGTCTGCAAACACATTGCAAGAGAGGGTTATGTTATTCGCTCACTGTGTGCCCAGATACTAAGCAAATGACAGTGCTAATGGCAACAACGAAAGCATCTGCAAAAACTGACTACTGTCATTGTGAATTGGCATGCTAGCTAACTAGCTGGCCAGTGACAGCTGTGTTATGGTTCATGGGAACAACATGTTTCCAAGAGGTAACATCTAGCATCTTGCAATTAGCTAGTACTAGTAGCTAGATAGCTTCAATACTTAGCTAACTACAGGCGAATATAATGAAGATCACAGCTAGCTAAACAAGCTACATGCATGGGTGTGACGGTAAGCATCAGTATTCATTGATGTTTATAGCTAACGTTAATGCTGATCTGTCACTTACACTTTGTATGGTAGCCGGGGATCCGACGTCAGAGTGATTTTAAACGTGACTTTAGACCTGATGGAGGAAACAAACACAGTTATCATCACACTGCTTTTTTTGCTAAATAATAGTCATATATTAAATGTGTATTATAGGACAGAATGAGAGGTAAACTTACATTTTCTTGGTGACTGTGGTCTCTACTGCACAGCGTTAACGTAGACCCGGAAGTCAGAAGGACTCCGTGGAACACGTCATCAGTTTGGTTTGGTTTTTGCGCAGCCTCGCCGAATGAGTTTGATGGTTTTTTTTTATTGAAATACTTAAACAATTGTATTCCATTGATTTATTGTATAGTAAAGTCTAGAAACAAGTAACAAAACAGAAAGAGTTGTGCTATTGAAAGATAGGCGTCTTTCACAGAGTGCTTGTCAATTTACCGTAACATACGACCACATGCGCACACCTATTTGTACATTTGCAGAACTACAAGCCCAAGTGACTGACAATGTATTTGTTTGAAGAATCAACTATTAATATACCATTACTATATACAGAAAATATAGGATAGCGATAACCTTTTTCATGACATTAGACTAGAAGTAAAGTGTGCAGTGATTTGCGGAATGTATGCTGCCTTGCTCTCATGCATGTATAAAGTAATCTCGTGCATTTATAAGGTCAGAATGTACAGTGCATTCAGAAAGTATTTACACCCCCTTAACTTTATCCATGTTTTGTTGTTACAGCCTGAATTTAAAATAGATTAGATTGAGATTTTGTGTCACTGGCCTATTACACACTATACCCATTAAGGGGTAAGAATACTTTGTGAAGGCGCTGTACATTCCCTTGCTCTCATTCATTTATAAGGTCATTGATTAATTGATAAAAAAATCCCCAATAGCCTTTTCCTCTACAATGTGCTGAGGTTTGCTCTCTAGAGCAGATAGGTCAATGCAGATAGTGCAGATAGGTCAGTGCAATAGGCAGTAATGCATCCTTCTTTAGCTAAACATGTCAAAGTATGATGGTGCCTAATGGTATAGACATTGGTAGTGAACTACGTTTGACCAGGGCCCATCAAAAGTAGTGCACTATGTAGTGCAGGGCTCTCCAACCAATGATGTATGTAAACCCTGGATAGCTGATGCTATGTATTGGTGATTAAGAGGCTTTGAAGCCGCCGGGCGGCCATGTTGTCACTCCCCAGTAGGAGCAGTCTATAGGAATGAATGGAATTCTACACTATTTCATTTAAATGTTTCATGGACAAAATTACATGTATTTAAGAAGTTTTTGTTGTTGTAGAGGGGACAGTAACATCAGTACTCTTTAAAAAAGACTGAGGAAAATGTTTTTGTTAGTCATCTAGGGTTAGGGGGAGGGATGAGTGATGAGCTCTACAGCAGAGTCTCACAACTCAATCGCTGGTTGAAAACTGTTTTCTGCCCCTCCCAAAATATATAATTTTTGCCTCTAAACCTCTAAACCTTCAAGCTGCATACTGGACCCTATTCCAACTAAACTACTGAAACAGCTGCTTCCTGTGCTTGACCCTCTTATGTTGAACATAATAAACGGCTCTCTATCCACCGGATGTGTACCAAACTCACTAAAAGTGTCAGCAATAAAGCCTCTTGAAAAAGCCAAACCTTGACCCAGAAAATAGTCCTGCCATACCTACATACCCGTAAGCTATGGTCACAAGACGCAGGCCTCCTTACTGTCCCTAGAATTTCTATGGAAACAGCTGGAGGCATGGCTTTCTCCTATAGAGCTCCATTTTAATGGAATGGTCTGCCTATCCATGTGAGAGACGCAGACGCGGTCTCAACCTTTAAGTCTTTATTGAAGACTCATCTCTTCAGTAGGTTCAATTATTGAGTGTAGTCTGGCCCAGGAGTGTGAAGGTGAACGGAAAGGCACTGGAGCAACAAACTGCCCTTGCTGTCTCTGCCTGGCTGGTTCCCCTCTCTCCACTGGGATTCTCTGCCTCTAACCCTATTACAGGGGCTGAGTCACTGGCTTACTGGTGCTCTTCCATGCTGTCCCTAGGAAGGGTGCATCATTTGAGTGGGTTGAGTCACTGACGTGATCTTCCTGTCTGGGTTGGCGCCCCCTCTTGGGTTGTGCCGTGGCAGAGATTTTCGTGGGCTATACTCGGCCTTGTCTCAGGATAGTAAGTTGGTGGTTGAAGATATCCCACTAGTGGTGTGGGGGCTGTGCTTTGGCAAAGTGGGTGGGGTTATATCCTGCCTGTTAGGCCCTGTCTGGGGGTATCGTCGGACAGGGCCACAGTGTCTCCCGACCCCTCCTGTCTCAGCCTCCAGTATTTATGCTGCAGTAGTTTATATGTCGGGGGGTTAGGGTCAGTCTGTTATATCTGGACTATTTCGCCTGTCTTATCCAGTGTCCTGTGTGAATTTAAGTATGCTCTCTCTAATTCTCTTTCTTTCTCTCTTTCTTTCTTTCTTTCTTTCTCTCTTTCTTTCTTTCTTTCTTTCTCTCTCTAGGAAGACCTGAGCCCTACGACCATGCCTCAGGACTACCTGTCCTGATGACTCCTTGCTTCCCCAGTCCACCTGGCCGTGCTGCTGCTCCAGTTTCAACTGTTCTGCCTGCGGCTATGGAACCCTGACCTGTTCACCGGATGTGCTACCTGTCCCAGACCTGCTGTTTTCAACTCTCTAGAGACAGCAGGAGTGGTAGAGATACTCTGAATGATCGGCTGAGAAAGCCAACTGACATATGCTCCTGAGGTGCTGACCTGTTGCAGCCTCGACAACCACTGTGATTATTATTATTTGACCCTGCTGGTCATCTATGAACATTTGAACATCTTGGCCATGTTCTGTTATAATCTCCACCCGGCACAGCCAGAAGAAGACTGGCCACCCCTCATAGTCTGGTTCCTCTCTAAGGTTTCTTCCCAGGTTCTGGCCTTTCTAGGGAGTCTTTCCTAGACACCGTGCTTCTACACCTGCATTGCTTGCTGTTTGGGGTTTTAGGCTGGGTTTCTGTACAGCACTTTGTGACATCAGCTGATGTAAGAAGGGCTTTATAAATAAATTTGATTGAAATACACATCATTGTCACCAACCTACCGTCCTGTAGGTTTTCAGTTCAACACTTATCTAGTGCACCTAATTCTAATAATTAGCTGGTTGATAAGCTGAATCAGGTTAGTTACAACTTTTTTTATTTATCTAGGCAAGTCAGTTAAGAACAAATTCTTATTTACAATGACAGCCTAGGAACAGTGGGTTAACTGCCTTGTTCAGGGGCAGAACGACAGATTTTCACCTTGTTAGCTCGGGGATTCAATCTAGCAACCTTTCAGTTACTGGCCCAATGCTCTAACCTAGGCTACCTGCCGCCCCAAACAACTGGAGTTGGAGTGAAAACCTACAGGAGGGTATCTCTCCAGGAACAGGGTTGGAGTGAAAACCACATGAGGGTCTCTCTCCAGGAACAGGGTTGGAGTTAAAACCTACAGGAGGGTCTCTCTCCAGGAACAGGGTTGGAGTTAAAACCTACAGGAGGGTCTCTCTCCAGGAACAGGGTTGGAGTTAAAACCTACAGGAGGGTCTCTCTCCAGGAACAGGGTTGGAGTTAAAACCTACAGGAGGGTCTCTCTCCAGGAACAGGGTTGGAGTTAAAACCTACAGGAGGGTCTCTCTCCAGGAACAGGGTTGGAGTTAAAACCTACAGGAGGGTCTCTCTCCAGGAACAGGGTTGGAGTTAAAACCTACAGGAGGATCTCTCTCCAGGAACAGGGTTGGTGTTACGTGCCTCCTAGTAGGAGGGAGGTGCAGGAATCAGTAGCAGGAGAGCAAGGAAGTCCCAGTGGCACAATCGTTTATTAAGGAGTCCCAACTCAACAACAACATGGGGGGAAACACGCCCAAACGAAGTCGCCACACACAGGGAAAGTAACGCAACACACGGAGGAGAAACCTCTACTCCTAAACACATTTCACAACGGTACAACTACCGTGAGAAAAGAAAACCCCGTGATACAGACACACACCCCTAACAACGTAACACATCAAACAATCCCGCACAAAGACTAGCAGGCAGCGGAGGTAAATAAACCCACCGAAATCAACTAATAGGACACAGGTGTGACAAAACAGACAGACACAAAAGGAAAGGAAAAATGGATCGGTGGCAGCTAGTAGGCCGGCGACGACGACCGCCGAGCACCGCCCGAACAGGGAGAGGAGCCACCTTCGGTGGAAGTCGTGACAGTTGGAGTTAAAACCTACAGGAGAGTCTCTCTCCAGGAACAGGGTTGAAGAGCCCTGATGCAGTGGTCCATTTGGTTCACAGACAACACAAAAAGCTTGTGTCCAGGTTATGAGAAAACCAGATAAGGTGCCTGTTATATGCTGATCTAAGACGGGATACTGTGGCATGTCAACGTCTTATCCCGTTTACTGTTATTTTGATCTAAGACGGGATACTGTGGCATGTCAACGTCTTATCCCGTTTACTGTTATTTTGAACTAAGACGGGATACTGTGGCATGTCAACTATCCTGTTGTAAGTCGCTCTGGATAAGAGCGTCTGCTAAATGACTTAAATGTAAATGTAAATGTAAATGTTTACTGTTGTTTTTGTGGTCAGGCACAGTTTCACATGTCATTGGTGTTGTGTGATGATGTTTCCATCTGATTGTCAAACAAAATCACTTCAAAAAGTAGGTGCAGTTCTACTATAATTAATTCATTATAATTTAAATTAAGTTTCTGCTGATAATTTCCACCAATTTGTTTGTCAACTACAGTTAGATACATGCATGTCGTAACTTGTTGCCCCATAAGACTAAATAAAATAGTGCTCACCAGAATAGTGTCTTACAGCGTTAGAATGAATGCGTTAGTAGTCTAGCTAACACTTTTAAAGTTGTCTGTTTCATTTAGGGACCGGGGAGAAAACTCATTAACTCCAATACAGTGGAAAGATTGGTGATGTGCAAAATGTCATCAGTTTGAACGGTTTTAAGTAAATTAAAATCTATGAAAACGTCGAAATACATTTCTGATAAGACTTCAGCTAGTCTTGGGTGTTATTTTATGTGGTTGAAATACTGTCCGCTTGCTTATTAACAGTGTCAAAGATAACACGTTACAGGCGCATTCGCTGTTTCTAAAGAAATCATATTTCTCCACTCCTGTTCCAGAGACAAAATTAACATTTGTTGTATAATTTCACTGAAAGAAATGCACAATTCTGCAGGTCTTTATATTATAATTACGTTACATGTGAGAGGATATAGGTCTACAGTCAGTGTCCATATTTCAGTTACTATTCCATTTAACCCATATGAATTTAAATGAGGAACATTCTGTTTATTCATGGGTGGGACATCAAAGGTGCATGTAAACAGCCTATCCTGAATAAGACCTGAAGCGGGAAATGAGCTACTATCCAGAATACTGTGTGCATGGTCAGTGACGCAGTAGGCTGAGAACAGGGCCCTTACAGTGATGCAGTAGGCTGAGAACAGGGCCCTTACAGTGAAGCAGTAGGCTGAGAACAGGGCCCTTGCAGTGAAGCAGTAGGCTGAGAACAGGGCCCTTGCAGTGATGCAGTAGGCTGAGAACAGGGCCCTTACAGTGAAGCAGTAGGCTGAGAACAGGGCCCTTGCAGTGAAGCAGTAGACTGAGAACAGGGCCCTTGCAGTGAAGCAGTAGACTGAGAACAGGGCCCTTACAGTGACGCAGTAGGTTGAGAACAGGGCCCTTACAGTGACGCAGTAGGTTGAGAACAGGGCCCTTACAGTGAAGCAGTAGACTGAGAACAGGGCCCTTGCAGTGAAGCAGTAGACTGAGAACAGGGCCCTTGCAGTGAAGCAGTAGGCTGAGAACAGGGCCCTTGCAGTGAAGCAGTAGACTGAGAACAGGGCCCTTATAGTGAAGCAGTAGACTGAGAACAGGGCCCTTGCAGTGAAGCAGTAGACTGAGAACAGGGCCCTTGCAGTGAAGCAGTAGACTGAGAACAGGGCCCTTGCAGTGAAGCAGTAGACTGAGAACAGGGCCCTTGCAGTGAAGCAGTAGACTGAGAACAGGACCCTTGTAGTGAAGCAGTAGACTGAGAACAGGGCCCTTGCAGTAGGCTGAGAACAGGGCCCTTGCAGTGAAGCAGTAGACTGAGAACAGGGCCCTTATAGTGAAGCAGTAGGTTGAGAACAGGGCCCTTGCAGTGAAGCAGTAGACTGAGAACAGGGCCCTTACAGTGAAGCAGTAGGCTGAGAACAGGGCCCTTACAGTGAAGCAGTAGGCTGAGAACAGGGCCCTTGCAGTGAAGCAGTAGACTGAGAACAGGACCCTTGCAGTGAAGCAGTAGACTGAGAACAGGACCCTTGTAGTGACGCAGTAGGCTGAGAACAGGGCCCTTGTAGTGATGCAGTAGGCTGAGAACAGGGCCCTTGCAGTGACGCAGTAGGCTGAGAACAGGACCCTTGCAGTGAAGCAGTAGGCTGAGAACAGGGCCCTTGCAGTGAAGCAGTAGACTGAGAACAGGACCCTTACAGTGATGCAGTAGGTTGAGAACTCCTTACAGTGATGCAGTAGGTTGAGAACTCCTTACAGAGATGCAGTAGGTTGAAAACCCCTTACAGTGATGCAGTAGGTTGAAAACCCATTGCAGTGAAGTTGAGAACAGGGCTGTTTATTTCACTGATATGTTCAAAATAACTTAAATAGCTGAAATGCAAAACAAGCATGTATGCATTGTGATAGAACAGAACATTTTTTTCCTGCCATGAAAGGACGTGAACATGTGGATGTTTTCTTTTCAATTGCTATGTCAGGGCGATTCCAAGCCAGCATAGGCAGCAAATATTTTTGATATCTCAGATTGTTAAGGCAATTCTCACATATAAACTTAATTGGAAGGAAGATCATGATGAAAGACCTGTACATGCCTTCTGTAAGATCCTATGATCTGTGAACCAGACATGATACAGACAACATCTTGCTGTCATCAGAGGCGAAAGTAGATATAATTTCTTCCCGATATGGGAACTCCTATATATGTGCATGCGCTAGATTCTGAAATACTATTTTTCACATTAATTTATTCATCATCGCAATTGTAAATGAGAACTTGTTCTCAACTTGCCTACCTGGTTAAATAAATGTGAAATAAAAAATAAAATAAAATCGTAAAAAATATTAATATTAATACCTCAAAACTACCCTTTTCGATTTAGCTTATTTTTAAACACGTTGTTTGGACCAATATACTCCTAAATACATGACCCATTTCATACATAGAAATTGGACATTATAGGTCATTAACCAATCACAACCCGCTTTTATAATTGCACATTCAGCAAATCACCAGCAGATGCAGTTCCCTTTGAATCCATTTTCCCATTCATTGTATTGGTGATGCTCATAACATGTATCAGAACTTTAGAATTAGCAGAGAGCCCAGTCTGGAATTGTGATGTACTTGTAGAGTATTGTTCTAAACAATAGCCAGGACAAATCTATTTTCACAATTTCAATAGTATCATCAAAAATCAATGAATCATAGCAAGTTTTTGGGCTCATTCGGTAGTATTTTCAAGATAAAATATAATCCTCTTGAAAAATGATTCATGGCCGAGTGTCAAAAGACCCAGTTTTAGATGTCCAAATTCATAATCAATATGCTGAAATAAGGGGTGATATTTTGAAGACCAATACAGAAAAGTTACTCACAACACACTTGTGTTCAGACTACTTGTATTTTGCGAAATTTGTACCTTCTAAACTGAACACGCAGTACTATTTACCAAGAGGTCACTCAAGACTGAATATGATTATTCTACTATAATCAATAGCTTGAGCAAATTAATCACTCACATCGATAATGTATTGAAATCAATGCAATTGGAACAATAACCGTATCGTTTGCTCTTTTCTAACAGACAAACCTCAATGAACTTGTGTAATACATGTGTCTGTCAATAGATGACAACCTGTCATATCCATTTATCAACGTATACTGAACAAAAATATAAACTCAACGTGTAAAGTGTTGGTCACATGATTCATGAGCTGAAATAAAAGATCCCAGAAATGTTCCATACAGTGGCTTGCGAAAGTATTCACCCCGCTTGGCATTTTTCCTATTTTGTTGCCTTACAACCTGGAATTAAAATACATTTTTGAATCGGTTTGTATCATTTGATTTTCACAACATGCCTACCACTTTGAAGATGCTTAATATTTTTTATTGTGAAACAAAGAAATAAGACAAAAAAACTGAAAACTTGAGCGTGCATAACTATCCCCCCCCCCCCCCAAAGTCAATACTTTGTAGAGCCACCTTTTGCAGCAATTACAGCTGGATTGAGGTCTGGGCTTTGACTAGACCATTCCAAGACATTTAAATGTTTCCCCTTAAACCACTCAAGTGTTGCTTTAGCAGTATGCTTAGGGTCATGTGAACCTCCGTCCCAGTCTCAAATCTCTGGAAGATTGAAGCAGGTTACCCTCAAGAATTTCCCTGTATTTAGCGCCATCCATCATTCCTTAGTTCTGACCAGTTTCCCAGTGTGTGACCAGCATGTTGTAGCAACATGCTTCACTGTGGGGATGGTGTTCTCGGGGTGCTGAGAGGTGTTGGGTTTGTGCCAGACATCCTTGATGGCCAAAAAGCTCAATTTTAGTCTCATCTGACCAGAGTACCTTCTTCCATATGTTCAGGGAGTCTCCCAAATGCCTTTTGGCGAACACCAAACGTGTTTGCTTATTTTCTTTATGCAATGGCTTTTTTCTGGCCACTCTTCCATAAAGCCCAGCTCTGTGGAGTGTATGGCTTAAAGTGGTCCAATGGACAGATATTCCAATTTCCGCTGTGGAGCTTTGCAGCTCCTTCAGGGTTATCTTTGGTCTCTTTGTTGCCTCTCTGATTAATGTCCTCCCTTTCGGTGGGCGGCCCTCTCGACAAGTTTGTTGTGGTTCCATATTCTTTCAATTTTTAATAATGGATTTATTGGTGCTCTGTGGGATGTTCTTTTATAACACAACCCTGATCTGTACTTCACAACTTTTTCCCTGACCTGTTTGGAGAGCTCCTTGTTCTTCCTGGTACCACTTGCTTAGTGGTGTTGCAGACTCTGGGGCCTTTCAGAACAGGTGTACTGTATATATACACACACACACACTGAGAACATGTGACAGATCTTGTGATACTTAGATTGTGTTACGCACGCCTCTAGAAAGAGGGTTTGGGGAAAAGGGGCTGGACGGAACCAAAGCAAAGATATCAAAGCCCCCTCTCCTACCTTACCTGCCTACCCACTACTTACTTAACTATCACCACCTGGTGCACTAACCAAAATACAGGGGATGGTCCGCCCAGGTCTTTCCTAGTGTGTATAGACAATAAATTACTACGGGTATATGTGTGCCCACGGGCCTCTTGCCTAAGCACTCCCTAGGTGCCTTCCCCTTCCCTCCTGGGAACAAATGAAATAGAATATTCCAAATGATTTCACAACAAACTAAGAAAACAACTAACTCAGGACATTAAATAAGCTCTCTCTGAGCAACTAACTAACACAGAACATTACAATCAGCTCTCACAGCAACAAATACACAGTACATACCAAATGTCTTAGCAACAACCAATGTGCTATAACTCTCAGCCATTATCTCTGTGTCTCTAATCATCTCTCTCTTTCTGAGCAACAGAACTGGGGCTTATATAGCTTCAGAAGAAGTTAGTAATTGGAGACAGCTGCGTCCTGACGAGGGGGCGGGGTCAGCTCTCCAATCATCAACGTTGATTGACCAATCAGCTGCTCGTAGAGAATTTCAGGAATCCATTTCCTGAAATACATACATGATAATACACAAACCACAACACAGACACTGGGGAACGTAACAGATTGCGCACAGGTGGACTTTATTTAACTAATTCTGTGACTTCTAAAGGTAATTGGTTGCACCAGATCTTATTTAGGGGCTTCATAGCGAAGGGGGTGAATTTATATGCACGCACCACTTTTATATTTTTATTAATTTTATTTTTTGAGTCATTTTTTTTCTTCATTATTTTCATTTTGCTTCCTCAATTTGGACTATTTTGTGTATGTCCATTAAATGATATCCAAATAAAAATAAATTTAAATTACAGGTTGTAATGCAACAAAATAGCAAAAATGCAAAGGGAGTGAATACTTTCACTGTACTCACAAAAAGCTTACTTCTCTTAAATGTTGTGCACACATTTGTTTACATCCCTGTTAGTGAGCATTTCTCTTTTGCCAAGATAATCTGACAGGTGTGGTATAGCAAGAAGCTGATTAAACATCATCATCATTACACAGGTGCACCTTGTGCTGGGGACAATGAAAGGCAACTCTAAAATGTGCAGTTTTGTCACACAGCACAATGCCACAGATGTCTCAAGTTTTAAGGGAGTGTGCAATTGGCATGCTGACTGAAAGAATGTCCACTAAAGCTGTTGTCAGGGAATTTAATGTTAATTTCTCTACCGTAAGCCACCTCCAACATCATTTTCGAGAATATGGCAGTACTTTC
Source organism: Salmo trutta (assembly GCF_901001165.1). Lineage (NCBI taxonomy): Eukaryota > Metazoa > Chordata > Actinopteri > Salmoniformes > Salmonidae > Salmo > Salmo trutta. Next base: position 90,996,607 of record NC_042968.1, on the reverse strand, counting down.
AACCGGCCTCACAACCACAGACCACGTGTAACCACGCCAACCCAGGACCACCACATCCGGCTTCTTCACCTGCAGCATCATCTGAGACCAGCCACCTGGAAAACTGAGCAATCCATAGATTAGGGCCTAATGAATGCATTTCAATTGATTGATTACCTTATATGAACTGTAACTCAGTAAAATAGTTGAAATTGTTGCATGTTGCGTTTATATTTTTCTTTAGTATGTATCTCTGTAAGAAAATAATTTTGGTAAATTGCCAAAACGGAAAATGAAACAACACTTTTTTGAATGGATCAACCAATCACCACCTCAACTGCGATAAGGGTTGTTGGCTTTCATTTGAATGACAGCTTAACCCTCAAATCCATAAATGGCTAAAGATGTTTATGAGAGGCGTGCCGGATTTGATTTCTAGCCACCGTGGTCTGAAAATGACAAGCTGACAGTAACACGTTCTGTCCATCATAGGGAAATTAGCGTAATATAAATAAAATATTATTTGACATATGCACTGAATACAACAGGTGTAGACTTTACCGTCAAATGCTTACTTACACACACTAAACAATGCAGTTTTAAGAAAGTAGAGATATATAAACTAAAGTAAAAAAAGTTACAATAAAATAACAATAACGAGGCTATATACAGGGGGTACCGGTACAGAGTCAATATGAGGAGGTACAGGTTAGTCAAGGTAATTGAGGTAATATTTACATGTACAGTTAAAGTCGGAAGTTTACATACACCTTAGCCAAATACATTTAAACTCAGTTTTTCACAATTCCTGACATTTAATCCAAGTAAAAATTCCCTGTTTTAGGTCAGTTAGGATCACCACTTTATTTTAAGAATGTGAAATGTCAGAATAATAGTAGAGAGAATGATTTATTTCAGCTTTTATTTCCTCCATCACATTCCCAGTGGGTCAGAAGTTTACATACACTCAATTAGTATTTGGTAGCATTGCCTTCAAATTGTTTAACTTGGGTCAAACGTCTTGGGTAGCCTTCCACAAGCTTGCCACAATAAGTTGGGTGAATTTTGGCCCATTCCTCCTGACAGAGCTGGTGTAACTGAGTCAGGTTTGAAGGCTTCCTTGCTCGCACATGCTTTTTCAGTTCTGCCCACACATTCTCTATAGGATTGAGGTCAGGGCTTTGTGATGGCCATTCCAATACCTTGACTTTCTTGCCATTTTGCCGCAACTTTGGAAGTATGCTTGGGTCATTGTCCATTTGGAAGACCCATTTGCGACCAAGCTTTAACTTCCTGACTGATGTCTTGAGATGTTGCTTCAATATATCCACATAATTTTTCTTTCCTCATGATGCCATCTACTTTGTGAGGTGCACCAGTCCCTCCTGCAGCAAAGCACCCCCACAGCATGATGCTGCCACCCGTGTGCTTCATGGTTGGGACGGTGTTCTTCGATTTGCAAGCCTCCCCCTTTTTCCTCCAAACATAACGATGGTCATTATGGCCAAACAGTTCTATTTTTGTTTCATCAGACCAGAGGACATTTCTCAAAAAAGTGCAATCTTCATCCCCATGAGCAGTTGCAAACCACAGTCTGGATTCTTTATGGAGCAGTGGCTTCTTCCTTGCTGAGCGGCCTTTCAGGTTATGTCAATATAGGACTCGTTTTACTCTGCATGTAGATACATTTGTACCTGTTTCCTCCAGCATCTTCACAAGGTCCTTTGCTGTTGTTCTGGGATTGATTTGCACTTTCGCACCAAAGTACGTTCATCTCTAGGAGACAGAACGTGTCTCCTTCCTGAGCAGTATGACGGCTGCGTGGTCCCATGGTGTTTAGACTTGCGTACTTTTGTTTGTATAGATGAACGTGGTACCTTCAGGCATTTGGATATTGCTCCCAAGGATGAACCAGACTTGTGGAGGTCTACAATTTTTGTCTGAGGTCTTGGCTGATTTCTTTTGATTTTCCCATGATGCCAAGCAAAGAGGCACTGAGTTTGAAGGTAGGCCTTGAAATACATCCACAGGTAGTCCTCCAATTGACTCAAATGATGTCAATTAGCCTATCAGAAGCTTCTAAAGCCATGACATCATTTTCTGGAATTTTCCAAGCTGTTTAAAGACACAGTGAACTTGGTGTATGTAAACTTCTGACACACTGGAATTGTTATACAGTGAATTATAAGTGAAATAATCTGTAAACAATTGTTGGAAAAATTACTTGTGTCATGCACAAAGTAGATGTCCTAACCGACTTGCCAAAACTATAGTTTGTTAACAAGAAATTTGTGGAGTGGTTGAAAAACGAGTTTTAATGACTCCAACCTAAGTGTATGTAAACTTCCGACTTCAACTGTAGGTAGGGGTGAAGTGACTATGCATAGATAATAAACAGCGAGTAGCAGCAGTGTAAAACAATGGGGGGGGGGGGGGGGGGGGTGCAATGCAAATTCAGCAGTCTTATGGCTTGGGGGTAGAATCTGGGGGGTAAAATCTGTCAAGAAGCCTTTTGGACCTGTACTTGTCGCTCCGGTACCACTTGCTGTGCGGTAGCAGTGAGAAGTCTCTGGCTACGGTGGCTAAAATAGTTCACAATGTCAAAATAATTCTACATTTCCATTTAGGATGATAGTAAATGAAGCACAATCACTGATGAAGTTCCTATGTGAGAATTACCAGAACAATCTGAGATTCTAAAAATATTTTCTGCCTACGCAGGTATGGAATCGCCCATAGGGATTGTGATTGGTATGGCAATCTATTTGAGAGTATGTGTGAGGTGGACCTAGAGAGTGAGATTGTTGGAGACAGTACAGAGAGAGGTGAGAGAGCGAGAGAGAGAGAGAGAGAGAGAGAGAGAGAGAGAGAGAGAGAGAGAGAGCCATGCAGGGAGTGGGAGCAGACTCATGATAATGATTCAGCACTGGAGGGCAAGCCCTGCCCCCCACACACGCACGCACAAGCACGTAGAGTATGCAGGGAGGAGATGAGTGGACCATAACTTTTGAGAGAGAGAGAGAGGGTGGGTGGGTGGTGAGAAACAGCCATGTCACAGCCTCAGAGTTACCATGCGATTAGAGAGACACATTCTAGAACACGGAGAATCAGCATTCCAGTTCCATTCTGGTCACGGAGTTCTGTGAAACTCCATATTAGGATGTGCAACACTGTTCCATTCCTTTGAAACACACATGCTATAAATGATTGAAAATAATGATAGTATTACAGTATGTTATTGTTTCAAGTTGACCTAGAAACAGTTCTGCACGAGGAGCTAAAGTTATCTAACAACACAGGCAAATACATACTGTTGTTACCTGTAGCTTTTCCTAGAGTAGGGCAGGTTTGCATGGCCTGAAATTCAAATATCATCTATAGCCCTGCTGAATACACGTCAAACAAGCAGGCAGTGGAAATTATGCAAAGATAGAGTGAGTGTGTTTCGTGTAACATCAAAAGGTGATTGTGTGTCGTTGGCACTATCGAGGTTTTTTTTTTCAGCACACTGTCGGTTGAAGTGTGTTTTTTAAAAATCTGCGTTTTATCATCTGTATCTCAAGACCACCATCAAATACCCTCCAGCTCCATAGGTCTGGGCCTGCATTCACAGAGGGTCTCAGAGTAGGAGTGCTGATCTAGGATCAGGTCCCCCCCCAACCCCTCCATGTAATCTTATTCATTACAATCTGAAATGCAAAACTGATCAGCATTCCTACTTTGAGGCGCTAGGCCTACATATGGGCCCTAATGTTCCTGTTAACCCCATACCGTGTGTATGTGCTTGATTGTGTTGTAAGGGCTGGTCGTAAGACGTTTTCATTCCATTCCAGAAGAGGCTGGTGGGGAGGACGACTCATAGGAAAGGCTGGAATGGAGTTAGTGGTTAAACTTTGTGTTTTGGTGTGTTTGATGTCATTCCGTTGACTCTGTTCCAGACATTACAATGAGCCCGTCCTCTGATTTACAGTTGGACTCCATTCCACTTCAAACTCACAACCCAAGTTAAATGAGTTGGGTCCAATATTGGATGTTTCATTCAGTTGTGTTGTTCCTATAAGGGTTCGTCAGACACAAATCAAAGGAATTACGTCTAATATCCGCTGTGATGTTTCATTCATTATTCATTCAGTTCGCAAAGACATTTTATTGATTCAGTTCACGATGACATGCTATTGATTCAGTTCACGATGACATGTTATTGATTCAGTTCACGATGACATGTTATTGATTCAGTTCACGATGACATGTTATTGATTCAGCTCACGATGACATGCTATTGATTCAGTTCACGATGACATGCTATTGATTCAGTTCACGATGACATGTTATTGATTCAGTTCACGATGACATGTTATTGATTCAGTTCACGATGACATGTTATTGATTCAGCTCACGATGACATGTTATTGATTCAGTTCACGACGACATGTTATTGATTCAGTTCACAATGACATGTTATTGATTCAGTTCACAACGACATGTTATTGATTCAGTTCATAATGATATGTTATTGATTCAGTTCATGATGACATGTTATTGATTCAGTTCATGATGACATGTTATTGATTCAGTTCATGATGACATGTTATTGATTCAGTTCATAATGATATGTTATTGATTCAGTTCATGATGACATGTTATTGATTCAGTTCATGATGACATGTTATTGATTCAGTTCATGATGACATGTTATTGATTCAGTTCATGATGACATGTTATTGATTCAGTTCATGATTACATGTTTCAATAAAACAACATTACATACACTAGTGGTCAGAAACAGCCTTTCCGTTGTCAGTCAGTGTGGAGTGGTTCCTACACAGCAAATTCTCCAGTGGTGTATCAACACTGACAGTGTTATATTTAACACTGGGCCGGTGTGTACATGGGTCCACACTTTTCAGTGTTAAATTAACACTGTTCTTAGTGCTTGAACTGCAGTGTTGGTTAAGGGCTTGTAGGTAAGCATTTCACGCTAAGGTCTACACTTGTTGTATTCGGCGCATGTGGCAAATAATGTTTGATTTGATTTGACGAGGTACTTTGTCAGTGTTTAGGAAATGAACACTTTCAGTATTACGCAATAAGAGCTTATATGGTATTTTTAATACTAGGAAGTCTATACAGTTTGAAACAATGGTATTATGCAATAACAGCTCATGTAGCATTTTTGACCACTATATTATAATAACCATCATGGTTTACAGGCCACATAAGGTCTTGAAGTAGGGTTGCAAAATTCTGGTTACTTTCTCCAAATTGCCATATATCCCGGTTGAAGGATTCCAGATTTCCTGAGTATTCCCTCCCATTTCCAGGAATCTTCCAACCCGGACTTCTTGAAAACCTGGGAATTATGGCAAAGTTGCCAAAATTTTGCAACCCTATCTGCAAGTCACCTTATAATGTCTTGCAAGGTGTAATTCCTATTGGAATCAAGCCTGCATTTAGAATGACTGCCAGGGTTAGGAACCTTGTGAGTAGAGTACCTAAGCCATTTAAACTGGAACAACCATTTCAGTTACTGGTGCAAAACAAAATCCAACTAACTGATTAGTATAGTTTACAAAATTGTATGTTATTTATCTTTGAATAGAATAAGACTAACAATTAAATCAACATACATGCAAAAACACAGATTTTAAAAACAATCCAAGAAAATCTACCCGCAGTAGATTTAATTGAACACTAACAGAGTTAATTTAACACTCACAGAGTTAATTTAACACTCACAGAGTTAATTTAACACCTGAATCTACAATATAAATGTGATACTTTAAAATCATTACTTAGTAACACTAGCCAGTTTGCTGTGTAGGCGACTGAGGGTTCAGTATGCAGAGTGTCAGTACCAGTTTGGATTCGCAACAATTCCTCCCAACACTACATTTCATTATGATAACCCAGTGTTTGTTCCTCGTCTGTGGAAAACAGGCCTTCATTATAATACTGATTACATCCGCGCGCACGCGCGAGTGTGAACGCTCACACACACTGCACTGCACTGCACTGCACTGCCCTGCACTTTTCACGGTAAAGTCTACACTTGTTGTATTTGGCGCATGTGGCAAATAAAGTTTGATTTGATTTGACACACACACACACACACACACACTCACACACACACACACACACACACACACACACACACACACACACACAGAGACAACAGATAAACTCATTAGGACCTTTATACAAGTTGTTGCAGCTCAAAGTGCTGATTTAGGGAACTGGAAAAACAGTACATTATCAGATAGACAAGTTGTTGCAGCTCAAAGTGCTGTTTTAGGGAACTGGAAAAACAGTACATTATCAGATAGACAAGTTGTTGCAGCTCAAAGTGCTGTTTTAGGGAACTGGAAAAACAGTACATTATCAGATAGACAAGTAGTTTCTATAAATACTCAGCTTATACCTCTCTCCACTTCCAATTGGTTTCTCCATTTCTTTTTTCCCTGATATCTGTGCTCTCAAACACCCACACACCGGACACACAAACTACACGCACACACACACACACACACACACACACACACACACACACACACACACACACACACACACACACACACACACACACACACACACACACACACCAGCAGCACGAATAACAAGCCAAGGAGAACTTTAAAAAGACTTTGACTGATACGCTTCGTCCCAAATAGCACCATATTCTCTATTCCCACAGGCCTCTGGTCAAAAGTAGTGCCCTATATAAGGAATAGAGTGCCATAGGGCTCTGGTCTAAAATAGTGCACAATATAGGGAATAGGGTGCTACTTTTGGGATGCATCTATATTCATATACAGTAGGCCACAGGAGGACAGCTCCTGTCCTCAAGGGTTCTGCAGCCCTGCTGGTTTTAACGCTGCATATTGTCTATTTTTCCCTAGTAGTCAGATGTCACCGACAGACATGACAGCTCTGCTTCTAGCTCTATGTTCTATGTGTTGTTTCTTACATTATTAGCCCAGAAGGTTTTTTGTGTTATTACATAAAGCCAGAAATAAAGTTTTTTTTTTTTTATACAAGCATTTCACTACACCTGCAAAAACATCTGCTAAATATGTGAATGACCAACACAATTTGATTTGATTTGACTTTTTATTTTATTTTATACAAACACAGAGATGAACACTGACACAGGCATCTAAACTCAGCAAAAAAAGAAATGTCCCTCTTTCAGGACCCTGTCTTTCCGAAGATAATTCGTAAAATTCCAAATAACTTCACAGATCTTTATTGTAAAGGGTTGAAATACTGTTTCTCATGCTTGTTCAATGAACCATAAACAATTATTGAACATGCACCTGTGGAACGGTCGTTAAGACACTAACAGCTTAAAGATGGTAGGCAATTAAGGTCACAGTTATGAAAACTTAGGACACTATAGAGGCCTTTCTACTGACTCTGAAAATCACTAAAAGAAAGATACCCAGGGTCCCTGCTCATCTGCGTGATCGTGCCTTAGTCATGCTGCAAGGAGGCATGAGGACTGCAGATGTGGCCAGAGCAATAAATTGCAATGTCCGTACTGTGAGAGGCCAAAGACAGCGCTACAGGGTGACAGAATGGACAGCTGATCGTCCTCGCAGTGGCAGACCACGTGTAACAACACCTGCATAGGATTGGTACATCCAAACATCACACCTGAGGGACAGGTACAGGATGGCAACAACAACTGCCCGAGTTACACCAGGAACACACAATCCCTCCATCAGTGCTCAGACTGTCCGCAATAGGCTGAGATAGGCTGGACTGAGGGCTTGTAGGCCTGTTGTAAGGCAGGTCCTCACCAGACATCACCGGCAACAAACATACATATGGGCACAAACCCACTGTCGCTGGACCAGACAGGACTGGCAAAAAGTGCTCTTCACAGAGATGTCGCGGTTTTATCTCACCAGGCAGGAGTGATGGTCGGATTCGCATTTATCGTCGAAGGAATGAGCGTTACACCGAGGCCTGTACTCTGGAGCAGGATCGATTTGGAGGTGGAGGGTCCGTCATGGTCTGGGGCGGTGTGTCACAGCATCATCGGACTGAGCTTGGTGTCATTGCAGGCAATCTCAACGCTGTGCGTTACAGGGAAGACATCCTCCTCCCTCATGTGGTACCCTTCCTGCAGGCTCATCCTGACATGACCCTCCAGCATGACAATGCCACCAGCCATACTGCTCGTTCTGTGCGTGATTTCCTGCAAGACAGGAATGTCAGTGTTCTGCCATGGCCAGCGAAGAGCCAGGATCTCAATCCAATTGAGCACGTCTGGGACCTGTTGGATCAGAGGGTGAGGGCTAGGGCCATTCCCCCAGGGAACTTGCAGGTGCCTTGGTGGAAGAGTGGGGTAACATCTCACAGCAAGAACTGGCAAATCTGGTGCAGTCCATGAGGAGGAGATGCACTGCGGTACTTAATGCAGCTGGTGGCCACACCAGATACTGACTGTTACTAATTTTGACCCCCCCCTTTGTTCAGGGACACATTATTCCATTTGTTAGTCACATGTCTGTGGAAATTGTTCAGTTTATGTCTCAGTTGTTGAATTACACATGTTAAATTTGGGGAAATTAAACGCAGCTGACAGTGAGAGGACGTTTCTTTTTTTGCTGAGTTTATATACACAGACAGATACACTACCAGAAGTCATGGCATTAATATGGAGCTGGACCCCCCTTTGCTGCTTTAACAGCCTCCACCCTTCTGGGAAGGCTTTCCACCTGATGTTGGAACATTGCTGCAGGGACTTCCATTCAGCCACAAGGGCTTTAGTGAGGTCGGACACTGATGTTGGGCGATTAGGCCTGGCTCGTAGTCGGTTTTCAAATTCATCCAAAAGGTGTTCGATGGGGTTGAGGTCAGGACGCTGTGCCGGCCAATCAAGTTCTTCCACACAGATCTCGACAAACCATTTCTGTACGGACCTCGCTGTTTCATGCTGAAACAGGAAAGGCCTTTCCCCAAACTGTTGCCACAAAGTTACAACCACAGAATCATCTAAAATGCAATTGTATGTTGTAGCGTTAAGATTTCCCTTCAGTGGAATTAAGGGGCCTAGTCCAAACCATGAAAAACAGCCCCGGATCATTGTTCCTCCTCCAGTTGGCACTATGCGTTGAGCAAGGTAGCGAAACCCAGATTTGTCCGTCGGAATGCCAGTAGTGAGTTTTGTAATCAAGAACAGAAGTTTTTTACTCATTACGCTCTCCAGCTCTCGGTGGCTGCCGTTGTTGCTCCTAGATGTTTCCACTTCACATTAACAGCACTTGCAGTTGACCAGAGCAGCTCTAGCAGGGCCAAAATTTGATGAGCTGACTTGTTGGAAAGGTGGGATCCAATGATAGTGTCACATTGAAAGTCACTGAGCTCTTCATTAAGGACATTCTACTGCCAATGTTTGTCTATGGAGATTCCATGGCTGTCTTCTCGATGTTATATAAACGTCAGCAACAGGTGTGGCTGAAATAGCCAAATCCACTCATTTGAAGGGGTGTCCACATACTTTTGTACTCTACTACAAAACACAGATATTTTAACACAATACAGTTTTACACTAACGGTCAAAAGTTTTAGAACACCTACTCATTCAAGGGTTTTTCTTTATTTTTTACTGTTTTCTACATTGTAGAATAATAGTAAAGACATCAAAACTATGAAATTAACACATATGGAATCATGTAGTAACCAAAAAAGTGTTTAACAAATCAAAAAATATATTTGAGATTAGAGATGATTCAAATAGCCACCCTTTGCCTTGATGACAGCTTGGCACACTCTCGGGTGGTTGTTGTCCTTGATGATCTTTTTTGGCCTTTTTCACTCAGGCCCCTTTTCCAGCATTGGGGAACATCCTGCGCCCCTCCGCCTGCACCATGTCTATTTCTATGGGCACCAGCACTGTTCATGACACAAACTGTTCACACCCCTCTTGTTGGCGGAGAGAAAATGTTGCAGGTTTAAAGCTTATTTCCTACAATAAAATAAAAAAATGGTCATAAATTATTAGGCTATTTCTTCACATTATAAGCGCAGCAATGCGGACATGGTGGTAGGCTACAAACGCGAATGTTCCATTAGCGGAAAACTACTTTATCAAAAGTGACGCAGACACAATTATGCATGTAATGGTTTTGTTATAAAGGTACATTTATATGGTGAAAATTATCTTCCCCGAAGTCACGCGCTGCTTATATATGCCAGTTAGGCTGTACAACCCATGTAAAGCGGATTAATGTGCTTCATTTTAAGAAGTTATTTGGCCGGATACAAATCTTATTAAAACATATAGGCTTATGAGCTAGGCTATACGTACGAGGTGTGAGGCTATGATTAGAAAAAGTCACAAAAAAAAGGAATTGTTTCTTAAGCAGGGCATCATTCACATGTGATAATATATCATTCACAGATGATAATATATCATTCACAGATGATAATATATCATTCACAGGTGATAGGCTAATATTGTCACCCATCAGACTATTCTTGATTTAATCTTTATATATAATAAATAATATCTGTGTGAATTTAGTTTAGACTGCACCATTATCATGCACCTCTATCGAAACATTTGTATTGATGTCAGAGTGATTAGAGGGACAATAGAGTGTTGAGTACCAGGTAGTTAGTAAGTTTGGTAGGTTACTAACGACCATCAGCAGCATCAGAGCTTGGAGAAGCCTAGTTACCGCGACAAAATGCCTTCATGACTCGTGACCACTGGTGTGGCGGTAATACGTTCACCACAACAGCCCAAGTCGAGCCGCAGAGTCACATTCACTAAGCTTGTTTGGTTACTGGGGCTCATGGCAGTGTTTGCCTCTTCACTTCCTATACATTTTCATAGTTTGTCTTCCCTCTGTGATTTCTCTGTGTTTTTTTTTCTCTCTCTCTCTCTCTCTCTTTCTCTCTCTCTCTGTGCATGTGTGGCTCAGTATAATCTCTCATTAGACACTGAGAGTGCTCCCTACTGGCACTACAACATCAGGGGACTGACCATGCCCAACCCTGATTCGCTTCAGAGGCAGGCCAGCAATGGGATGCAGAATGGTCGTCTAATGATTAGATTAGATCAGAGAGCACAGGCATTGCAGATGTAGTTACTGTGAAATTCTTGAGCTCCAACAATGTAGAACAAAGGGAAATAAAACAATACGAATCCCATAACAATAGCTAGTAACTAGGAGGAGGGCAGGGGGAGGAGGTAGCTGACTGGTGGTGGCTATTCAGCAGACTGATGGTCTGAGGGCAGGGGGAGGAGGTAGCTGACTGGTGGTGGCTATTCAGCAGACTGATGGTCTGAGGGCAGGGGGAGGAGGTAGCTGACTGGTGGTGGCTATTCAGCAGACTGATGGTCTGAGGATAGGGGGAGGAGGGCAGGGGGAGGAGGTAGCTGACTGGGGGTGGCTATTCAGCAGACTGATGGTCTGAGGGTAGAAACTATTGGCCAGTCTTCCAGTTGTTGCCATGATGCTCCTGTAGTACCCCGCGTCTGAGTGATGGAAATGTGGAAAGCAGGCATATGTGGCTCCTGGGTCCTTGATGATCTTCTTGGCCTTCCTGCGACACCTGGTGTTGTAGCTGTCCTGGAGGGCAGGCGGTGTGCACCCAATGGTGCGTTCGGCTAAGCGTACTACCCTCTGTCGCACCTTGAGATCCGCGGTGGTGGAGTTGCCGTACCAAGCAGTGTATGCTCTCGATGATGCTCCTGCAGAACAATGTGAGGTTGAAGAGTCACTGTCATTCCTTTTTTCACCATGGTGTCTGTGTGGTTTGAACATTTGAGCTCCTCGTATTTGTGTACACCGAGGAACTTGGACGTTTTTGACCGTCTCCACGGTGGCCACGTTGATGAGGATGGGGGCGTGCCCATCCTGGTTCCTCCTGAAGTCCACAATCACCCCCTTTATTTTTCTGACGTTGAGGGAGAGGTTGTTTACCTGGCACCACACCGTCAGAGTGCCTACCTGTCTCGTCACTGTTGGTAATCAGGCCTACTACTGTCGTGTTGTCAGAGAACTTGGAGTTGGAACTGTGTGAGGCCACGCAGTCATGGGTATACAGAGAATACAGGAGGGGACTGGGGACGCACCCTTGTGGGGCCCCCGTGTTGAGAATCAGTGTGGAGGAGGTAATGTTGCCTACCTTCACCACCTGGGGTGCGGCCTGTCAGGAAGTCAAGGACCCAGTTGCATATGGAGGGGTTCACTTCCAGGGCAGTGAGCTTTGTGGTGAGCTTAGAAGGCGCTATGGTGAGCTGTAGTCGATGAACATTATCCTCACATATGCATTCCTTTTGTCCAGGTGGGTGAAGGCAGTGTGCAGTACAATGGCGATTGGTTCGTACGTGGATCTGTCAGGGCGGTAGGTGAATTGGAGAGGGTTGAGTGTGTCGGGGAGGGAGGAGGTAATGTGGTCTTTGACTAGCCTCTCATGGCCCTGGGTTGGTAGTCATTCAGTTCAGTTACTTCCCCCTTTCTTGGGCGTTGGGATGATAGTGGGGATAGCAGCCTGAGCTAGAGAGAGATTGAAAATGTCCAAAAACACAACAGCCAGCTGGTCTGCACATGCTCTGAGGGCACGGCTAGGGATGCTGTCAGCCTTGAGAGGGTTAACACGTTTGAATGACTTACACACGCCCTCCGTGGAGACTGTAAGTACGTAGCCCACGTTGTCCTCAGGGGCCACTTAGAGTCGTCGTTGTGCTCGAAGCGTGAGAAAAAGGTGTTTAGTTTGTCCGGTACGGCGGCGTTGGTGTGTGCAATGTGGTGGCTTTCTTTTTGTAATCTGTGATCGTTAGGAGTCCCTGCCACATACGCCTCGTGTCCGACCTGCTGAATTGCTCCTCCACTTTGACCCTATACTTGTGTTTCGCCATCTTGATTGATCTGAATAGGTTTTATTTGTAATGTTTAACCAAACTATTTTTCCTAGTCACCATGCCGTGTTTATAAACAACATCTCTCTCTCCTTCCGTTTCCCTACAAGGCAATCCACAGTTTTGGATTCCGTGACTTTTGATATTAGGTCAAATATGTTGTGTAATTGTAACCCAGTTATACTGGTTAAACTGACACCTCAGCTCAATATGTCACAATCCATGTCGCACAATTGCCAGCTTTTCAGTCCTACAGCTGCTAAAGGTGTTTCAAGAGGACATTCTCGTGTGTTTGTGTGTGTCTCCCATTTGCCTACTAGTCGTTACAGGATCTTATATGGTTCTGTTAGCGTCACCATGTCCTGGCGGTGCCATAGTTCATTTGATTACTTGATATGAGTGAGTGTGTGTGTGTATGTACAGTGTATGACAACAAGATAATAAACCTAACATTCTTTTTTGCATGTTCCTCTGACACGAAACCTACATTAAACATAGTGACATCATGAAGACAAGGAGTAAGTGAAGGAGGAGGGGTTTAGTGACTTGTATAACACACCTGTCTCAGAGAAGACAGAGCCACTCAGAGGGAGAGGGACAGCTGACAACAACCACGACAAACAACACCCACAAAATCAGGTAACAGAGTCAGTCAACAACACCCACAACATCTGGTAGCAGAGTCATTCAACAACACCCACAACATCTGGTAGCAGAGTCATTCAACAACACCCACAACATCTGGTAACAGAGTCCAATAGGTTTTGTTAATAGCAGTGTTTTGGATTGTGTGAATCCAATAGGTTTTGTTAATAGCAGTGTTTTGCAGTGTGTGAATCCAATAGGTTTTGTTAATAGCAGTGTTTGGAGTGTGTGAATCCAGTAGGTTTTGCTAATAGCAGTATTTTGGATTGTGTGAATCCAATAGGTTTTGTTGATAGCAGTGTTTTGGAGTGTGTGAATTCAATAGGTTTTGTTAATAGTAGTGTCTTGGAGTGTGTGAATCCAATAGGTTTTGTAGATAGCAGTGTTTTGGAGTGTGTGAATCCAATAGGTTTTCCTCTCCAATCTCCAGGGATGGACCAATCTCTGTTCCTCATCCTGCTGTTCTCAGGTTAGTGGTTATTTCTGTGTTTGCTTCCATGTGTGTGTGTGTGTGTGTGTGTGTGTGTGTGTGTGTGTGTGTATGCGTGCGTCAGTGTGTGTGTGTGTACCAGTGGGAACCTTTCATATATTTTCTCCACAGGGCTGTCCATCCTCCCTTCATAATGTTGGTTTGTTCTCCACAGGGCTGTCTATCCTCCCCTCATAATGTTGGTTTGTTCTCCACAGGGCTGTCTATCCTCCCCTCATAATGTTGGTTTGTTCTCCACAGGGCTGTCTATCCTCCCCTCATAATGTTGGTTTGTTCTCCACAGGGCTGTCAATCCTCCCCTCATAATGTTGGTTTGTTCTCCACAGGGCTGTCTATCCTCCCCTCATAATGTTGGTTTGTTCTCCACAGGGCTGTCTATCCTCCCCTCATAATGTTGGTTTGTTCTCCACAGGGCTGTCTATCCTCCCCTCATAATGTTGGTTTGTTCTCCACAGGGCTGTCCATCCTCCCCTCATAATGTTGGTTTGTTCTCCACAGGGCTGTCCATCCTCCCCTCATAATGTTGGTTTGTTCTCCACAGGGCTGTCCGTCCTCCCCTCATCCCTCCCTCATCAGTTCCACTTTGTGAACATGACAGAGACCTGGACTGAAGCTCAGAGTTTCTGCAGACAGAACTACACTGACCTGGCCACCATAGATGATGACATGGCAGATATGAAGAAGCTCAATAACACAGTATCAGCTAGTTGGAGCGGTTCAGCCTGGATAGGGCTGTATCTCAGCAGATTTATTCAGCCTGCAGTAGGGATTATAAATACATCTCTTGGAGTCTGGTCTGACCAGAGTGGCTCCTCCTACAGAAACTGGGATTCAAACGAGCCGAATTGGGGAGATGATGTAGATTTCTGTGCAGAAGTAACATTTTCTGGAAAGTGGAACGATGCAGGATGTAATTTCTCAAAAAACTTTATTTGCTACGATGGTGAGCTGGAGACAAATATCGACAATATTGATCTACATTTAACAATCAATACTACTGTAATGTATTGATGAGAGGGACTGAACATTTTGGGTATGGGGTGGGGGGTGGAGATGGGGGTGAATGTTTACTGAATAGCAATATTTTTCCATAATGTGCTTAGTCTCTGTTTCCCCCTCTTGTTCCTCCAGATGAACTGGTCCTGGTCTCAGAGAACAAGACGTGGTCAGAAGCCCTGTGGCACTGCAGAGACCTGGACATGGAGCTGGTGTCTGCCCACAACCAGAGCATCCAGCACTGGGTCCAACAAAGAGCCAAGATGGCCTCCAGTCTCTTCGTCTGGCTGGGCCTGAGGTACACCTGCACCCTGGACTTCTGGTTCTGGGTCAATGGAGAAGAGTCCTGCTACCACAACTGGGCCAATGGGGAGGGCTACAACACCAGCAAGGAGCAGTGTGGGAACACGGGGGCCATTCAGAGAGACGGGGGACAGTGGGTCGGCAAGGCTGAGAATGAGAGATTCAACTTCATCTGCAGCAAAAGTGATGGTGAGATTTGATCTCTTTGGATGCTGTCTTGTTGAGTTATTTTTATTCTGTTTTACTTCTTTACCTTTGTAGCTCATTCTCTGTCTCTCGTCAAATGTATTCTCTCTCTCTCTTGCTTACAGTAATCTTTCCTTTGTTCACTAATCTAGATTACTAGGACCAGACCCTGCTCTGTAGACCAGCTGAACCCTACAGTCCAACACATTGTTCCAGACCCTGCTCTGTAGACCAGCTGAACCCTACAGTCCAGAATGTTCCAGACCCTGCTCTGTAGACCAGCTGAACTCTACAGTCCAACACATTGTTCCAGACCCTGCTCTGTAGACCAGCTGAACCCTACAGTCCAACACATTGTTCCAGACCCTGCTCTGTAGACCAGCTGAACCCTACAGTCCAGAATGTTCCAGACCCTGCTCTGTAGACCAGCTGAACTCTACAGTCCAGAATGTTCCAGACCCTGCTCTGTAGACCAGCTGAACTCTACAGTCCAGAATGTTCCAGATATACTCAGATTTACATCATACAAGGTGATGGATACTCATTATTTTTTTAATATATTTGTATGTATTTACAGATAACTCCAGAAGTTTTGGGACAGTGACAAATGTTTAGTTGTTTTGGCTCTGTACTCCAGCACTTTGGATTTGAAATGATTCAACTGTGAGTTTGAAGTGCAGACTGTCAGCTTTAATTTGAGGGTTTTTCATCCATACTGAGTGAACCATTACAGCTCTTACAGAACTTTATACATAGTCCCTCCCATTTTAGGGGACCAAATGTATCGAGACAAATTTACTTATGTGTGTAATAATGTAGTCAAAAGATCAGTATTTGGTCCCATATTCATAGCACGCAATTTTTACATCTGGCTTGGGACTTCACAAACCTGTTGGATGCATTTGCTGTTTGTTTTCACTGTGTTTCAGATTATTTTGTGCTCAATAGAAATTAGTAGTAAATCATGTACAGTGTCATTTTGGAGTAACTTTTATTGTAAATAAGAATATGATATGTTTCGAAACAGTTCTACATTAATGTGGATGCAAACATTATTAAGGAAATTCAAGAATAATGGTGAGTGAGAAAGTTACAGACACACAAAATTACTGACTGTCTGCACTTTAACCTCATGGACATTGTATTATTTAAGATCCAAAGTGCTGGAGTACAGAGCCAGAAGACCACACATAGTGTCACTGTCCAGATACTTTTGGAGCTCACTGGAAATAAAACATAGAGCTTCATAGAGCTCACTGGAAATAAAACATAGAGCTACATAGAGCTCACTGGAGATAAAACATAGAGTTACACAGAGCTCACTGGAGATAAAAACATAGAGTTACATAGAGCTCCCTGGAAATAAAACATAGAGCTACATAGAGCTCACTGGAAATAAAATATAGAGCTACATAGAGCTCACTGGAAATAAAACATAGAGCTTCATAGAGCTCACTGGAAATAAAACATAGAGCTACATAGAGCTCCCTGGAAATAAAACATAGAGCTACATAGAGCTCCCTGGAAATAAAACATAGAGCTTCATATAGCTAAATGGAAATAAAACATAGAGCTACATAGAGCTATCTGGAAATAAAACATAGAGCTTCATAGAGCTCACTGGAAATAAAACATAGAGCTTCATAGAGCTCACTGGATATAAATCATGGAGCTACATAGAGCTCACTGGAAATAAAACATATAGCTACATAGAGCTCCCTGGAAATAAAACATAGAGCTACATAGAGCTCACTGGAAATAAAACATAGAGCTTCATAGAGCTCACTGGAAATAAAACATAGAGCTACATAGAGCTCCCTGGAAATAAAACATGTAGCTACATAGAGCTCACTGGAAATAAAACATAGAGCTACATAGAGCTCACTGGAAATAATACATAGAGCTACATAGAGCTCCCTGGAAATAAAACATAGAGCTTCATAGAGCTCACTGGAAATAAAACATAGAGCTTCATAGAGCTCACTGGAAATAAATCATGGAGCTACATAGAGCTCACTGGAAATAAAACATAGAACTACATAGAGCTCACTGGAAATAAAACATAGAGCTACATAGAGCTCCCTGGAAATAAAACATGGAGCTCACTGGAAATAAAACATAGAGCTACATAGAGCTAACTGGAAAGGAAAAATAGAGCTTCATAGAGCTCACTAGAAATTAAACATAGAGCTATGTAGAGATCACTGGAAAAACAGAGCTACATAGTGCTCACTAGAAATAAAACATGGAGCTACATAGAGCTCACTGGAAATAAAACATAGAGCTACATAGAGCTCACTGGAAATAAAACATGGAGCTACATAGAGCTCACTGGAAATAAAACATAGAGCTACATAGAGCTCACTGGAAATAAAACATATAGCTACATAGTGCTCACTGGATTATTGTGACATGTTTTCAATATTTGTATATTATAACATGTTAGTTGATTATTATTATATTGTGCTGTTGTTTTATTACTGGTTGGTAACAAACCTACATAAATGTACAAAATATCTAGACTAACCTCTACCCCGCCCATTGACTCGGTACAGGTACACCCTGTATATAGCCTCGTAATTGTTATTTTTATTGTGTAAGTTTTTATTTTACTATTTTTGCTTTAGTTTATTTAGTACATTTTTCCTTAACTCTATCTTGAACTGATATTTGATATTATATAAGGAGATGGATACAGGATTTTATAATAACATATTTTATATTATACTCTAGTAATGTAATATTATCATACCATACTGTTGTTTCCATAATTACTTGCTATACTTGTTGATGTTAATGAATGTTAAAGGTTAGCCTTTAGTTGTTCTCAATGTTCAGTTGTTTTATTTATTTTCCATTACAACTTGCTTTTACTGTTTCCAGAGTATATTTCACTTATTCATTATTTTATCTAGACCATTAATTGCATTCCATTATAGAAATATTTTACGTTTTTTTGAGTTGTTTTAAATGTATTGTACCAGCAGTCATGTTTCTATGATACTAGTGTGTACCATTTAAATGACTGTATCTGTTCTGGTGCTGGTGGTGGAGTCTTCATTTAAAGGGGCAATCTGTGACGGGGGCATCTGTTTTTAAAATTTTAATTCATGAAATGTACCCATTCATTCTTGAAGTATATGACTCATAAATGCCTCATGAGCTTAATTCAGCTGTCATGTCCCATCAGAACCCAACATATAAATGTGTTTTATTCCATTGTTTGTAAACAAACACTGTTTAGCCTCAAAAACATAATTTAAACTATAATGATGATATAATAGATAGTCATCCTGTTTAGTCTCAGAAACATAGTTTAAACTATAATGATGATATCATGGATGGTCAGTCCTTTTGTATTTTGTTCTGTCTATTAATGTCTATCTCCATCCTAAAGATCTTCCCAAAACAGTGGTGGGGTTTACACTTTGTTATTGGTTGAAATGCAGATTGCCCCTTTAACTATTTGACTATGGTACATTCATCCTGTACTTATTTCAAGAAACAGAGGAAAGAATAGAAGGGATTTTGATAAGGATGTTAGACCTGACCTCAGATCATCAGTAAGTCAATAGGACCACTGTCTACTGTTGTATACAGGGTGTTAGACCTGACCTCAGATCATCAGTTAGTCAATAGGACCACTGTCTACTGTTGTATACAGGGTGTTAGACCTGACCTCAGATCATCAGTAAGTCAATAGGAACACTGTCTACTGTTGTATACATGATGTTAGACCTGACCTCAGATCATCAGTAAGTCAATAGGAACACTGTCTACTGTTGTATACAGGATGTTAGACCTGACCTCAGATCATCAGTAAGTCAATAGGATCACTGTCTACTGTTGTATACAGGATGTTAGACCTGACCTCAGATCATCAGTAAGTCAATAGGAACACTGTCTACTGTTGTATACATGATGTTAGACCTGACCTCAGATCATCAGTAAGTCAATAGGAACACTGTCTACTGTTGTATACAGGATGTTAGACCTGACCTCAGATCATCAGTAAGTTAGGAACACTGTCTACTGTTGTATACAGGATGTTAGACCTGACCCCAGATCATCAGTAAGTCAATAGGACCACTGTCTACTGTTGTATACAGGGTGTTAGACCTGACCTCAGATCATCAGTAAGTCAATAGGACCACTGTCTACTGTTGTATACAGGGTGTTAGACCTGACCTCAGATCATCAGTAAGTCAATAGGATCACTGTCTACTGTTGTATACAGGGTGTTAGACCTGACCCCAGATCATCAGTAAGTCAATAGGATCACTGTCACATGTTGTATACAGGATGTTAGACCTGACCTCAGATCATCAGTAAGTCAATAGGACCACTGTCTACTGTTGTATACAGGGTGTTAGACCTGACCCCAGATCATCAGTAAGTCAATAGGATCACTGTCTACTGTTGTATACAGGATGTTAGACCTGACCTCAGATCATCAGTAAGTCAATAGGACCACTGTCTACTGTTGTATACAGGATGTTAGACCTGACCTCAGATCATCAGTAAGTCAATAGGATCACTGTCTACTGTTGTATACAGGGTGTTAGACCTGACCTCAGATCATCAGTAAGTCAATAGGATCACTGTCTACTGTTGTATACAGGGTGTTAGACCTGACCTCAGATCATCAGTAAGTCAATAGGAACACTGTCTGCTGTTGTTGTAGGACCTGGCTTCAGATCCTAGAAAAAGAATAACTGAGATCCACGGTTTATAATCAGTCCACTCTGATGGTAAATAAACTTTATTAACATATAAATCAATCAATCCAATAAAATTCAGTCAACAAATTAATCATCAACGCAACAAATCAACTAATCAATAAAATTAATCAATTAACAAATGAAGCAGGCAATCAACTTAATCAACAAGTCCAATTAACAAATCAAGCAATCAAATGACCAATTAACCAACCAATCAATCAATTCATCAATCACTGTACGTTGTATGAGAAAACAACATCTAAGCACAGTGTATATTTTCACATCATGTAAACAGTAAACATGTGATCCGATACTAATTAGGATGAACATTAGCAATTTGAATTCATCACCATTAATAAAATATAGAGGTTTAACTTAATTTGCAACTAAAGCATTTGAATCGTGTTGCGGGCTTTGGTTTTTCCATGTTTGTTTTGAGGTTGGACTTTAGCACATATAGCACGTTAGCACGTTGGGCGCACCGATTGGTGTCACCTCGTTAGTCAGTACTGTTATGTATGGTACGACGTGCTGTACGTCATACTGTACTTTGTTATGGTTTACGACAGTGTGCTTCTTTACGGATGAATGGGTTGTCAGAATGAGTGGCACATGTCATTAAACGTGAAACTGTGCAGATGTGCGTTCTTCTACAGCTAGGCTAGATATAACAAGCACGTGTTACACCTGTGCTTTCTTGTCCGTCTCGTTAGTGGGAAGGTGTTTCAGCTGTGCTGGCCCACGTTCTATTTAAGAGTGGCTGGACCAGTGCTCCAATTCTCTTTAGTTGGCAGTCTCTATGTTATTTCTAGAAAAACAAACTTTACCTGATCTTCCCTGTTTTTCTTTTTGTTCCACTTTATGATTCGCTTCCTGTCTTTAAGTTTGGTGTGGCTTTTTATTTTGTTTACCTCTTCTTGGGCACTCATGGTGGGTGCCTTTTAGCTTCCAGTTGTTGTTGCTAGGCAACTTTCAGTGGACTCCGCCATGAGTGTCTTTCAGAGCCCCTCCTAAACCCCAACCTGTTCCATTTTATGGTTTGTCAGTGACTTTGTTACTTCCCCCTTCTGTTTGAGTGACATTATTTGGTTTTCTAGCTGAGGAATGTAACAACCGATTAGTTGAATATAGACTTTCCACCACTACAAAGAATCACATTTAGCATATCCTCTAAGTAAGTATCACACAATTTAGATTATTGATAAATCAAATAACTAATACATTAGCTGTTTAAAAATAAAAGTTTAATAACATTAAAATGAAATAATGTAAAGTGTTTGTTAAACTCCAAATTAACTGTTACAAACTAAAAGTTCAACTTAAATATTAAATAACATCTATGACAAATATAAAATATAATTGTAACTATGGAAACAGTAACAGTGTAAATGTAGCTCAGTTGTTAGCATAGCCGCAGGAAGTAGTGGTGCTGAGGTTGTTGTCACCCCCTTACAAACCAAAATAAAACATTTTTCAGCATCTCTACTTTGGCATAAAAGGCAGTTGTATAAATAATATCAGTATTTTGCAAGATTCGACAGTTTGAATTGTAAGAGTCGATGCCTTGTCCCTTTCTCTGAGATCATCATTCTAATGGAATCCAGAAAGAACAAAACCCTGTCATCAAACATTTACACCAAAAAGGTCCAAAATTATTGGCAAAGACACAAAACATCCACGTCAAATAAAATATTTGTATTGATCAAATAACATGGAAAACGACCACTTTTTGAGCAGTATTAACTGACCATCCTTACTGTAAATGTACATTAGTGTATTGTACAGAGGCTGGACATCTAGGTTTGTACCTGTAGACTTTCCATCAGCTTGAAGAACAACACAATCCAGTAATTGAGTACATTGAGACATCAAGTGGTTTGTGGTGATGTGATGATCTGGCTCAGTTTGTAGGTTATGGTGCTTGCAATGGTAGGGTTGAGTGTTTGATTCCCACGTGGGACCAGTACCTAAATGTATTAAAATGTTTCCACTCACTACTGTAAGTTGATCTGATTAAGAGTGTCTACTAAAAACGAATGAATAGACCATTTCAGTTTTCACTTAGAAACAAGTTGTGACCCGTCACCAAAATATTGCAGCACCCACCCTAAGCCCAAACTACTTCCTGTGGCTAATGTTGGTAGAGCAGGGTGCTTGCAATGCCAGAAGAGTGGGTTTGATTCCTGGGACCACCCCTAAGTAAAATCCATACATGAATATAAGTCACTTCAGATACAAGTGTCTACTAAAAGGCTGTTATTATTATTGTTATTATTATTATTATTATCTATCACTTGATAGAGTAGTAAACAACTCAAGACCTTCAAATCTTAGTGTTTTTATGGGATAATGAGTGTTTTTAAGAAACATACAGGATGGAAACAGTAACAGCATGATATTGATATTATCAACAGGTACTATAATAGAAACGTACAGGATGGAAACAGTAACAGCATGATATTGATATTATCAACAGGTACTATAATAAGTAAATATGGAAACAATAACAGTGTGTTAAAATATTCAAACAAAATATGATAATAAACGACGTAACATTATTGAAAATATCCTGTATCCATCACCTTATATAATGTAAATGTGAGAACGTCTGGAACATTCTGGACTGTAGAGTTCAGCTGGTCTACAGAGCAGGTTCTGGAACATTCTGGACTGTAGGGTTCAGCTAGTCTACAGAGCAGGTTCTGGAACATTCTGGACTGTAGAGTTCAGCTGGTCTACAGAGCAGGGTCTGGAACATTCTGGACTGTAGAGTTCAGCTGGTCTACAGAGCAGGTTCTGGAACATTCTGGACTCTAGAGTTCAGCTGGTCTACAGAGCAGGTTCTGGAACATTCTGGACTGTAGGGTTCAGCTGGTCTACAGAACAGGTTCTGGAACATTCTGGACTGTAGGGTTCAGCTGGTCTACAGAGAGCAGGGTCTGGAACATTCTGGACTGTAGGGTTCAGCTGGTCTACAGAGAGCAGGGTCTGGAACATTCTGGACTGTAGGGTTCAGCTGGTCTACAGAGAGCAGGGTCTGGAACATTCTGGACTGTAGGGTTCAGCTGGTCTACAGAGAGCAGGGTCTGGTTCTAATCTGGATTAGAGAATATACCAGGAAATACATTTAAAGAGAGGGAGAGAGGTAAAGGGGTAGAGGTTCAACACATCAAAATAAAGAGATCAAATCTCACCATCACTTTTGCTGCAGATGAAGTTGAATCTCTCATTCTCAGCCTTGCCGACCCACTGTCCCCCGTCTCTCTGAATGGCCCCCGTGTTCCCACACTGCTCCTTGCTGGTGTTGTAGCCCTCCCTATCAGCCCAGTTGTGGTAGCAGGACTCTTCTCCATTGACCCAGAACCAGAAGTCCAGGGTGCAGGTGTACCTCAGGCCCAGCCAGACGAAGAGACTGGAGGCCATCTTGGCTCTCTTTTGGACCCAGTGCTGGATGCTCTGGTTGTGGGCAGACACCAGCTCCATGTCCAGGTCTCTGCAGTGCCACAGGGCTTCTGACCACGTCTTGTTCTCTGTGACCAGGACCAGTTCATCTGGAGGAAGAAGAGGGGGACACAGAGACTCATGCTAAGCACATTATGGAAAATTGTTGTTATTCAGTGAACATTCACCCCCATCTCCACCCACCACCCCATACCCAAAATGTTCAGTCCCTCTCTTCAATACTTCACAGTAATATTGAATGTTAAATGTAGATCTATATTGTGGATTTTTGTCAGTAGCTCACCATCGTAGCAAATAAAGGGTTGTTCGTGAGAACATCCTTTATCGTTCCACTTTCCAGATGATTTTACTTCACCACAGAAATCTACATCATCTCCCCAATTCGGCTCGGGTGAATCCCAGTTTCTGTAGGAGGAGCCACTCTGGTCAGACCAGACTCCAAGAGATTTATTTATAATCCCTACTGCAGGCCGACTAAATCTGTTGAGATACAGCCCTATCCAGACTGGCTCTGTCCAACTAGCTGCTATTGTGTTATTGAGCTTCTTCAAATCTGCCATGTCATCTATGGTGGCCAGGTCAGTGTAGTTCTGTCTGCAGAAACTCTGAGCTTCAGTCCAGGTCTTTCTCGTGTTCACAAAGTGGAACTGATGAGGGAGAGATGAGGGGAGGACGGACAGCCCTGTGGAGAACAAACCAACATTATGAGGGGAGGATAGACAGCCCTGTGGAGAACAAACCAACATTATGAGGGGAGGATAGACAGCCCTGTGGAGAACAAACCAACATTATGAGGGGAGGATAGACAGCCCTGTGGAGAACAAACCAACATTATGAGGGGAGGATGGACAGCCCTGTGGAGAACAAACCAACATTATGAGGGGAGGATGGACAGCCCTGTGGAGAACAAACCAACATTATGAGGGGAGGATGGACAGCCCTGTGGAGAACAAACCAACATTATGAGGGGAGGATAGACAGCCCTGTGGAGAACAAACCAACATTATGAGGGGAGGATGGACAGCCCTGTGGAGAACAAACCAACATTATGAGGGGAGGATGGACAGCCCTGTGGAGAACAAACCAACATTATGAGGGGAGGATAGACAGCCCTGTGGAGAACAAACCAACATTATGAGGGGAGGATGGACAGCCCTGTGGAGAACAAACCATCACTATGAGGGGAGGATGGACAGCCCTGTGGAGAACAAACCAACATTATGAGGGGAGGATAAACAGCTCTGTGGAGAACAAACCAGAAATGAACACTTACCTGAGAAAACAAGTAGGAGGAACAGAGGCTTGTCCATCCCTGGAGATTGGAGGGAAAACAAGCGTTTACTGGTACTTCTACCAACAACATGGTGACATGCTACAGATGTTAACTAGATCTTCTACCAACAACATGGTGACATGCTACAGATGTTAACTAGATCGTCTACCAACAACATGGTGACATGTTACAGATGTTAACTAGATCTTCTACCAACAACATGGTGACATGTTACAGATGTTAACTAGATCTTCTACCAACATGGTGACATGTTACAGATGTTAACTAGATCTTCTACCAACAGCATGGTGACATGTTACAGATGTTAACCTGTTTAGGATAGGGGGCAGTATTTTCACGGCCGGATAAAAAACGTACCCGATTTAATCTGGTTATTACTCCTGCCCAGAAACTAGAATATACATATAATTGTTTGACTTGGATAGAAAACACCCTAAAGTTTCTAAAACTGTTTGAATGGTGTCTGTGAGTATAACAGAACTCATATGGCAGGCCAAAACCTGAGAAGATTCTAAACAGGAAGTGCCCTCTCTGACCATTTCTTGGCCTTCTATAGCCTCTTTATCAAAAACAGAGGATATCTGCTGTAACGTGACATTTTCTAACTCCCATAGGCTCTCAGAAGGAGCCAGAACGTTGAATGATGACTCTGCAGTCCCTGGCTGAAAAACAGTAGCGCATTTGGATAGTGGTCGATCTGAGAACAATGAAACGGGTGTGCGCGTGCACCTGAAGAGTCCATTTTACATTTTCAGTCTTTGAATGAAAACAACGTCGCCCGGTTGGAATATTATCGCTATTTTACGAGAAAAATTGCATAAAAATGTATTTTAAACAGCGTTTGACATGCTTCGAAGTACGGTAATGGAATATTTTGAATTTTTTTGTCACGATACGCGCCGGCGCATCACCCTTCGGATAGTGTCTTGAACGCAAGAACAAATGCAGCTATTTGGATATAACTATGGATTATTTGGAACCAAACCAACATTTGTTGTTGAAGTAGAAGTCCTGGGAGTGCATTGGTGAGTGCCAAACTTGGTGGGTGTCAAAATAGCTAGCCATGATGGCCGGGCTATCTACTCAGAATATTGCAAAATGTGCTTTCACCGAAAAGCTATTTTAAAATCGGACATAGCGATTGCATAAAGGAGTTCTGTATCTATAATTCTTAAAATAATGTTTTTTGTGAATGTTTATCGTGAGTAATTAAGTAAATTCACCGGAGGTTTGCGGGGGGTATGCTAGTTCTGAACGTCACATGCTAATGTAAAAAGCTGGTTTTTGATATAAATATGAACTTGATTGAACAAAACATGCATGTATTGTATAACATAATGTCCTAGGAGTGTCGTCTGATGATGATCATCAAAGGTTAGTGCTGCATTTAGCTGTGGTTTTGGTTATTGTGACATTATATGCTAGCTTGAAAAATGGGTGTCTGATTATTTCTGGCTGGGTACTCTCCTGACATAATCTAATGTTTTGCTTTCGTTGTAAAGCGTTTTTGAAATCGGACAATGTGGTTAGATAAAGGAGAGTCTTGTCTTTAAAATGGTGTAAAATAGTCATATGTTTGAAAAATTTAAGTTTTGGATTTTTGAGGAGTTTGTAATTCGCACCACGCCCTTTCATTGGATATTGGAGCGGTGTTCCGCTAGCGGAACATCTAGATGTAAGAGGTTTTAACTAGAACTTCTACCAAAAACATGGTGACATGCTACAGATGTTAACTAGATCTTCAACCAACATGATGACATGTTACAGATGTTAACTAGATCTTCTACCAACAACATGGTGACATGTTACAGATGTTAACTAGATCTTCTACCAACATGGTGACATGTTACAGATGTTAACTAGATCTTCTACCAACAACATGGTGACATGTTACAGATGATAACTAGATCTTCTACCAACAACATGGTGACATGATACAGATGTTAACTAGATCTTCTACCAACAACATGGTGACATGTTACAGATGTTAACTAGATCTTCTACCAACATGGTGACATGATACAGATGTTAACTAGATCTTCTACCAACAACATGGTGACATGATACAGATGTTAACTAGATCTTCTACCAACATGGTGACATGATACAGATGCATTAAGTTTTATGAATAATAATGACTGAAAACACAAACATAAAGTGTTCCAGTATTAGTATGTAAGCTGTATTAGTATATAAGCTGTATTAGTATGTAGGCTGTCTATAATCACTGTTTGAAGGAGGATTTCACATATTAAATCACACAACTTATTTCATGCACAGTATGCATATCCAGGCTAGTATTTTCTGGTGTTCAAAAATATATATTTACAAACATGAACAATAAGTCTTTAATAATTAATAACACTTATTATCAAAATGTGTGGAACTTTATTCTTTCAACAGGCGTACATGCAGAGATATTAGATAAATCCTCATACCTGATGTATGTTGCCTGTTGTAGATGTTGTCTTTGTGGTTGTATTATTTTGTTGTCAGATCTCTCTCTCTCCCTCTCTCTCTCTCTCTCTCTCTCTCTTTCTCCGAATGATTCTGTCACCTCTAGGACAGGTGAATGTTATTCAGGTGCATTACTATACTTGTACTTCCTGCTACCCAACTTCATATTGTAGTGATGTCATGATGGAGGGATGAATAGTATCTCTATTCGTTGTTCAGTCTTATTTCCATAGAGACAAAAAGACTGGTTAAAGAAAACAAAATGTGAAGGAACACCTGCAGCACACATGCAAATACTAACACAACACTGTTCTCTCTCGCTCTCTCTCTCAGACACATATAAAGATGTAGGATCTTAATTGGACCAGTTTCTTACAGCAGGAAAATAATCATAAACTCCACAGGAAAAACATTCGCATTAGAATGACCTTACCGAAGAGTTCAGTGACTTTCAATGTCGCACCGTCATAGGATGCCACCTTTCCAACAAGTCAGTTCGTCACGTTTTTGCCCTGCTAGAGCTTCCCAGGTCAACTGTAAGTGCTGTTATTGTGAAGTGGAAGTGGAAACGTCTAAAAGCAAATCCCTTGAACTAGACCCCTGCCTCCTACACCTACCTGTAGACATCATTGCTCCCCTCTTAACATGTATTTTTAACCTCATGCTTGACGTTAACGAAATCCCCAAGTTATGGAAATCTGCTTTTGTACTGCCTCTCCTGAAAGGTGGAGATCCTTCGCTACTTGACAACTATCGAAAAAGGAACACCTATGTGAGAATGCTTTTCATTGACTACAGCTCACCATTCAACCCCATAGTGCCCTCAAAGCTTATCAATAAGCTAAGGACCCTGGGACTAAACACCTCCCTCTGCAACTGGATCCTGGACTTCCTGACGGGCCACCCCCAGGTGGTAAGGGTAGGTAACAACACATCCGCCACGCTGATCCTCAACACAGGGGCCCTTCAGGGAGCATGCTCAGCCCCCTCCTGTACTTCCTGTTCACACATGACTGCACGACCAGGCACGACTCCAACACCATCATTAAATTTGCCGATGACACAGTGGTAGGCCTGATCACCGACAACAACGAGACAGCCTATAGTGAGGAGGTCAGAGACCTGGCCGTGAGGTGCCAGGACAACAACCTCTCCATCAACATGATCAAGACAAAAGAGATTTTTGTGGAGTACAGGACAAAGAGGACGGAGCACCCCACCCCCCATTCTCATCGACAGGGCTGCAGCGGAGCAGATTGAGAGCTTCAAGTTCCTTGGTGTCCACATCACCAACAAACTCCAAGCACACCAAGAAAGTCGTGAAGAGGGCACGACAAAACCTATTCCCCCTCAGGAGACTGAACAGATTTGGCATGTGTTCTCAGATCCTCAAAAGGTTCTACAGCTGCACCATCGAGAGCATCCTGACTGGTTGCATCACTGCCTGGTATGGCAACTGCTCGGCCTCCGACCGCAAGGCACTACAGAGGGTAGTGAGAACGACCCTGTACCACTACTTCCTGCAGCTATGCTAACAACTGAGCTACATTTACACTGTTATTGTTTCCATAATTGCAATGCAATTTTATAAGGTATATTTGTCAGACGCTAGGGGGCAGTATTGAGAATTTTAGAAAAAAATATGTGCCCATTTTTAACTGCCTCCTACACCAACTCAGAAGCTGGAATATGCATATTATTGTTCAGGTTTGGATAGAAAACACTCTGAATTTTCTAAAACAGTTTGAATGGTGTCTGTAAGTATAACAAAACTCATATTGCAGGCAAAAACCTGTGAAAAATAGATAAAAAAAAAAAAATGTGAATTTTGTGACTGTACTATTTAGTGTCATTGTTTTATAGATACCATAGTGAGAAAGGATTCAGTTCGCAACTCCTACGGCTTCCACTAGATGTCAACGATCTTTAGAAAGTTGTTTGAAGCATCTGTGATGAATACAGACCGAATTAGAATGCTTGTAAGTTGACACGTCATCACTTCATTTTTTGCGCCTGCGCATAAATCTGAGAAGAGTGTCTTTGTCATAATCGTTTATTCTAGACACTTGATAGGTTGTGTGAAAATATTACTGATGTTTACTGATGTTTCACATTAAAAATGGACCAAAAGATTAATGCTAAACAACGTTTGACATGTTTGAACATACATAAATAGATTATTTACTAGGTTTTTTTTAGCTTTTCGGCGTGACTTTACACTGCCCACCTCATTTTGTGGGAGCCTACTGAACGCTAACTATTTGGACATAAATTATGAACTTTGTCAAAAGAAACCACATTTGTTCTGGACCTGGGATCCCTGGCAGCGCCTTCTGATGGAGATAATCAAAGGTAAGGGGATATTTAGAATGTTATTATCGATATTAGATGATGCTAATGCTAACTGTATAGCGTAGCTTAGCTTAGCTTAGCTTATAGCTTAGCTTATAGCTTAGCTTGTTGTTGTTAGCATAGTACCCAGTTCATTGCAAAATGTGATTTCCCAGTAAAGTTATTTTGAGATCTGGCCATTCGGTAGCAATTACGAGATGATAATATATTATTCTTTGAAAGACAATATTAGAATTTACCAATGTTTTCGAATAGTAATTCCGTGATTTGTAATGCTGGATTCACTGGGAGCATTCGAGCCGAAAAAAATTCTGAATTTCACCGCGACTGTAAATGCTGTTTTTGGATATAAATATGAACTTGATGGAACTAAAAATGCATGTATTGTATAACATAATGTCCTATGAGTGTCATCTGATGCAGATTGTCAAAGGTAAGTGCATAATTCTAGCTAGTTTTCTGTCTGTTGATGCCCTTCTTTGAATTGGCTAAACATTACACGCAGCTATTGTCAATGTACTCTCCTAACATAACCTAACTTTATGCATTCTCCGTAAAGCCTCTGAAAATCGGACAGCGTGGTTAGAT
Organism: Salmo trutta; assembly: GCF_901001165.1. Lineage (NCBI taxonomy): Eukaryota > Metazoa > Chordata > Actinopteri > Salmoniformes > Salmonidae > Salmo > Salmo trutta. Next base: position 90,966,257 of record NC_042968.1, on the reverse strand, counting down.
TTAGGAGATATATCTTTCAAATGGAGGAAAATAGTTGATTATTTGATTATTTGAAATGATTACTCTTGCAGTTTTGAATTCCCCGCCATGGTCACATGACAATGAATCCCAATACCGGGATAAGATCCTGCCCCCTGGCCTCAACAGGTTTTAATATTTAAGTTGAACTTTTAGTTTGTTTGTAACAGTTAATTTGGAGTTCAACAAACACTTTACATTATTTCATTTTAATGATTAACTTTTGTTTTTAAACAGTTCATGTATTAGTTATTTGATTCATCAATAATGTAACTGTGTGATACTTACTTAGAGGATATGCCAAATGTGATTCTTCGTAGTGGTGGAAAGTCTATAATCAACTAATCGGTTGTTACGTTCCTCAGCTAGAAAACCAAATAATGTCGCTCAAACAGAAGGGGGAACTAACAAAGTCACTGACAAACCATAAACCGGAACAGGTTGGGGTTTAGGAGTGGCTCTGAAAGACACTCATGGCGGAGTCCACTGAAAGTAAACAAAGGTAAACAAAATAAAAACCCACACCAAACTTAAAAACAGGAAGCAAACCAAAAAGTGGAGCAAAAAGAAAAACAGGGAAGATCAGGTAAAGTTTGTTTTTCTAGAAATAACATAGAGAGTGCCAACTAAAGAGAATTGGGCCAGCCACTGTTAAATAGAACGTAGGCCAGCACAGCTGAAACACCTTCCCACTGACAAGATGGACAAGAAAGCACAGGTGTAACACGTACTGACTAACGAGGTGACACCAATCGGTGCACCCAACGTGCTAACGTGCTATACGTGCTAAAGTCCAACCTCAAAATATACATGGAAAAACCAAAGCCCGCAACACGATTCGAATGCTTTAGTTGCAAATTAAGTTAAATCTCTATATTTTATTAATGGTGATGAATTCAAATTGCTAATGTTCATCCTAATTAGTATTGGATCACATGTTTACATGATGTGAAAATATACACTGTGCTTAGATGTTGTTTTCTCATACAACGTACAGTGATTGATCAATTGATTGATTGATTGGTTGGTTAATTGGTCATTTGATTGCTTGATTTGTTAATTGGACATGTTGATAAGATTGATTGCCTGCTTAATTTGTTAATTGATTAATTGTATTGATTAGTTGATTTGTTGCGTTGATGATTAATTTGTTGACTGAATTTAATTGGATTGATTTATATGTTAATAAAGTTTATTTACCATCAGAGTGGACCGATTATAAACCGTGGATCTCAGTTATTCTTTTTCTATTATCTGAAGCCAGGTCCTACAACAACAGTAGACAGTGATCCTATTGACTTACTGATGATCTGAGGTCAGGTCTAACACCCTGTATACAACAGTAGACAGTGATCCTATTGACTTACTGATGATCTGAGGTCAGGTCTAACATCCTGTATACAACAGTAGACAGTGGTCCTATTGACTTACTGATGATCTGAGGTCAGGTCTAACACCCTGTATACAACAGTAGACAGTGGTCCTATTGACTTACTGATGATCTGAGGTCAGGTCTAACACCTTGTATACAACAGTAGACAGTGGTCCTACTGACTTACTGATGATCTGAGGTCAGGTCTAACACCCTGTATACAACAGTAGACAGTGGTCCTATTGACTTACTGATGATCTGAGGTCAGGTCTAACACCCTGTATACAACAGTAGACAGTGGTCCTATTGACTTACTGATGATCTGAGGTCAGGTCTAACACCCTGTATACAACAGTAGACAGTGGTCCTACTGACTTACTGATTATCTGAGGTCAGGTCTAACACCCTGTATACAACAGTAGACAGTGGTCCTATTGACTTACTGATGATCTGAGGTCAGGTCTAACACCCTGTATACAACAGTAGACAGTGGTCCTACTGACTTACTGATGATCTGAGGTCAGGTCTAACACCCTGTATACAACAGTAGACAGTGGTCCTACTGACTTACTGATGATCTGAGGTCAGGTCTAACACCCTTATCAAAATCCCTTCTATTCTTTCCTCTGTTTCTTGAAATATGTATCAAAGAAAAAACTAAACAAACTAGAGGCATTTTCATAACTTTATTATTATTTTATTTTTTTACTGCGTAAAGGGTGAATATACCATAGTCAAATATTTAAAGGGGCAATCTGCATTTCAACCATTAACAAAGTGTTATCCCCACCACTGTTTTGGGAAGATCTTTAGGATGGAGATAGACATTAATAGACACAACAAAATACAAAAGGACTGACCATCCATGATATCATCATTATAGTTTAAACTATGTTTCTGAAGCTATACAGGATGACCATCCATGATATCAACATTATAGTTTAAACTATGTTTCTGAGACTTTACAGGATGACCATCCATGATATCAACATTATAGTTTAAACTATGTTTCTGAGACTATACAGGATGACCACCCATGATATTAACATTATAGTTTAAACTATGTTTTTGAGGCTAAAAAGTGTTTGTTTACAATTACATTGTTTACAAACAATGGAATAAAACATGTTTATATTTTGGGTTCTGATGGGACATGACAGCTGAATTAAGCTCATGAGGCATTTATGATTCATATACTTCAAGAATGAATGGGTACATTCATGGATATGTGACACTACCCCCCCCCCCCCAAAGGTGCAGACCCCGGATGGGTACATTTCATGAATAAAATTTTTTAAAACAGATGCCCCCTGTCACAGATTGCCCCTTTAAATGAAGACTCCACCACCAGCACCAGAACAGATACAATCATTTAAATGGTACACACTAATATCATAGAAAAATGACTGCTGGTACAATATATTTAAAACAACTCAAAAAACCTTAAAATACTTCTATAATGGAATGCAATTAATGGTCTAGATAAAATAATGAATAAGTGAAATATACTCTGGAAACAGTGAAAGCAAGTTGTAATGGAAAATAAATAAAACAACTGAACATTGAGAACAACTAAAGGCTAACCTTTAACATTCATTAACATCAACAAGTGTAGCAAGTAATTATGGAAACAACAGTATGGTATGATAATATTACATTACTAGAGTATAATATAAAATATGTTATTATAAAATCCTGTATCCATCTCCTTATATAATATCAAATATCAGTTCAAGATAGAGTTAAGGAAAATGGTACTAAATAAACTAAAGCAAAAATAGTAAAATAATAAAAAGTAACACAATAAAAATAACAATTACGAGGCTATATACAGTGAGCACTATGTAGCTCTATGTTTTTCCAGTGAGCTCTGTTTCATTTCCAGTTAGCTCTATGTAGCGCCATGTTTTATTTCCAGTGAGCTCTATGTAGCGCCATGTTTTATTTCCAGTGAGCTCTATGTAGCTTTATGTTTTATTTCCAGTGAGCTCTATGTAACTCTATGCGACATGTCTATGTGGCTGCCTATCAAATCGATGATAGGCTTCCTGTGGTGCCAGGGCATGTCCAGTGAGCTCTATGTAGCTCTATGTTTTATTTCCAGTGAGCTCCAACAGTATCGGGACAGTGACGCTATGTGTGGTCTTCCGGCTCTGTACTCCAGCACTTTGGATCTTAAATAATACAATGTCCATGAGGTTAAAGTGCAGACAGTCAGTAATTTTGTGTGTCTGTAACTTTCTCACTCACCATTATTGTTGAATTTCCTTAATAATGTTTGCATCCACATTAATGTAGACGTGTTTCGAAACAAACATATTATATTCTTATTTACAATAAAAGTTACTCCAAAATGACACTGTACATTATTTACTATTCATTTCCATTGGGCACAAAATAATCTGAAACAACCAAAACAAACAGCTAATGCATCCAACAGGTTTTTAAAGTCCCAAGCCAGATGTAAAAATTGCGTGCTATGAATATGGGACCAAATACTGACCTTTTGACTACATTATTACACACATAAGTAAATTTGTCTCTATACATTTGGTCCCCTAAAATGGGAGGGACTATGTATAAAGTTCTGTAAGAGCTGTAATGGTTCACTCAGTATGGATGAAAAACCCTCAAATTAAAGCTGACAGTCTGCACTTCAAACTCACAGTTGAATCATTTCAAATCCAAAGTGCTGGAGTACAGAGCCAAAACAACTAAACATTTGTCACTGTCCCAATACTTCTGCAGTTCACCGTAAATAAATAAAAATATATTTTTCAAGAAATGAGTATCCATCACCTTATATGATGTAAGTCTGAGTATATCTGGAACATTCTGGACTGTAGAGTTCAGCTGGTCTACAGAGCAGGGTCTGGGACAATGTGTTGGACTGTAGGGTTCAGCTGGTCTACAGAGCAGGGTCTGGAACATTCTGGACTGTAGGCTTCAGCTGGTCTACAGAGCAGGGTCTGGGACACTGTGTTGGACTGTAGGGTTCAGCTGGTCTACAGAGCAGGGTCTGGAACAATGTGTTGGACTGTAGGGTTCAGCTGGTCTACAGAACAGGGTCTGGAACATTCTGGACTGTAGGGTTCAGCTGGTCTACAGAGCAGGGTCTGGAACAATGTGTTGGTCTGTAGGGTTCAGCTGGTCTACAGAGCAGGGTCTGGAACATTCTGGGCTGTAGGGTTCAGCTGGTCTACAGAACAGGGTCTGGTCCTAGTAATCTAGATTAGTGAACAAAGGAAAGATTACTGTAAGCAAGAGAGAGAGAGAGAGAGAGAGAGAGAGAGAGAGAGAGAGAGAGAGAGAGAGAGAGAGAGAGAGAGAGAGAGAGAGAGAGAGAGATGGACCCTATGGTTACCCTCTAAGTTACAGGGAGCTAGTAGTCCCAACCACCAAACTACCAGGTTTGAAACAGGGAAGGGAAAAGGAAATGGACAAAAATGGGTCACATTTTCTGCAGCTCTGTCGTACACTGGGTCTGTACATAGTCAATAGTATTACTTTATCACTGTCCTCAACCCAGAGTCTCTCAAGCCATCCCACTTACCCCTATCAGATCACAGCAAAATCACAGTCTACTTGAAAATAGCAAAACTCAATCATGAGGCATCAAAGCCAAAGAAACTGAACAATATTAAGAAATGCTATAGATGGATGGAAAGTAGTGTAGAAGGCAAGAACAAATCCTATCCCTTTTAGACATCAACCTGGACAAAACATTTCACTGTAATAGTGAAACTTGGAAATTTGGCAGTAGAAAACCTAGATAGCTTTGACCTTCCAGCTTCCCTATCGAATCAAAAAATGTCAAGCAGACAACCTAAGAAGTTTAACAAATAATGACAAATGGTTTGATCAAAAGCTAAATCCTGAGAAAGAAACTGAGAAACCCATCCAACCAAAAACATAAAGACCCAGAAAACCAGAGCCTACGCCTTCACTATGGTGAATCACCTAAAACAATACAGAAATACACTACGGAAAAAGAAGGAACAGCACGTCAGAAATCAGCTCAATGTAATTGAAGAATCCATATAATCTAATCACTTCTGGGAACATTGGAAAACACTAAACAAACAACATGAAGAGTTATCTATCCAAAATGGAGAATACAAACTCTCCAACCCAAAAAGGCCTGTAGTGTTGATGGTATCCTATATGAAATGCAGTATACAGACCACAAATTCCAAAAGGCTATACAAACTCTTTAACATCATCCTCTGCTCTGGCATCTTCCCCAATATTTGGAACCAAGGACTAATCACCCCAAGCAATAAAAGTGGAGACAAATTTGACCACAGTAATTACCGTAGGATATCCGTCATAAGCAACCTTGGGCAAATCATCTTCATTATCATTAACAGCAGACTCGTACTGTTCTTCAGTGAAAACAATGTACTGCACAAATTTCAAATTGGCTTTTTTACCAAATTACCGTAAGACAGACCACATATTCACCCTGCACACCCTAATTGACAAACAACCCAAAACAAAGGCAAAGTCTTCTCATGCATTGACGATTTCAAAACTGCTTTTGACTCAATTTGGCATGAGGGTCTGCTATACAAATTGATGGAAAGCGGTGCTGGGGAGAACAGAAGACATTATAAAATCCATGTACACAAACATGTGTGCAGTTAAAATTGGCAAAAAACACACGTCTTTCCACAGGGCCGTGGGGTGAGACAGGGATGCAGCTTGAGCACCACCCTCTTCAACATATATATATATCAAGGAAATGAAACACAAACACAAACAGACCCCACAGAACCCCAGGACACAACTAGACCCAACCAAATCATGAGAAAAATGTAATTTAATTATTTGACATATTTGTAAGAATTTACCAAAAAACTGAGCAAACTAGAATGCTATTTGGTCCTAAACACAGAGTACACAGTGGCAGAATACCTGACCACCGTGCCTGACCCAACATTAAGCAAAGCTTTGATTATATACAGACTAAGTGAGCATAGCCTTGCTATTGAGAGAGGCCACCATAGGCAGACCTGGCTCTCAAGAGAAAGCAAGCTATGTGCACACTGCCCACAAAATGAGGTGGAGACTGAGCTGCACTTCCTAACCCCTGCCAAATGTATGATCATATCAGAAACACATATTCCCCTCAGATGACACAGACCCACAAAGAATTTGAAAATAAATTCAATTTGAATAAACTCTCATATCACTTTGGGTGAAATACAATAGCGTGCCATCACAGCCGCACAATTTGTGACCTGTTGCTGTAACAGTGCAGCTTTTAGTGAGAGTGAGATAGTGTGAGAATATCAGGAAATACATTTGACGAGAGAGAGAGAGAAAGAGAGAGAGAGAGAGAGAAAGAGAGAGAGACAACATCAGGAAATACATTTGACAAGAAACAGAGAATGAGCTACAAAGGTAAAGAAGTAAAAGAGAAAAAAATATAAAATAACTCAACAAGACAGCATTAAAAGAGATCAAATCTCACCATCACTTTTGCTGCAGATGAAGTTGAATCTCTCATTCTCAGCCTTGCCGACCCACTGTCCCCCGTCTCTCTGAATGGCCCCCGTGTTCCCACACTGCTCCTTGCTGGTGTTGTAGCCCTCCCTATCAGCCCAGTTGTGGTAGCAGGACTCTTCTCCGTTGACCCAGAACCAGAAGTCCAGGGTGCAGGTGTACCTCAGGCCCAGCCAGACAAAGTGACTGGAGGCCTTCTTGGCTCTTTGTTGGACCCAGTGCTGGATGCTCTGGTTGTGGGCAGACACCAGCTCCATGTCCAGGTCTCTGCAGTGCCACAGGGCTTCTGACCACGTCTTGTTCTCTGTGACCAGGACCAGTTCATCTGGAGGAACAAGAGGGGGACACAGAGACTCATAATTTTATTAATATATGAAGTTAACTTTGATTCTAAGGCCTACATTTTTGTACATTATTGTTCAGTCCTTCTCATCACAACATTACGGTAATACCAGATGTTAAATGTAAGTCTTTATTGAGGATTTAACCTGTCTGGGCTAGGTGGCAGTATTGAGAATTTTGGAAAAAATATGTTCCCATTTTTAACTGCCTCCTACACCAACTCAGAAGCTAGAATATGCATATTATTGTTCAGGTTTGGATAGAAAACACTCTGAATTTTCTAAAACTGTTTGAATGGTGTCTGTGAGTATAACAGAACTCCTATGGCAGGCAAAAACCTGACAAGGTTTCAAGCAGGAAGTACCCTGTCTGACAAGGAGTCGTGCGTCTTGCATCTTTTTATTGAAAAATAAGGATCTTAGCTGTAACGTGACAATTCCCAGGGCTCCAATAGGCTCTCAGAGCCCGCGAAAAACCTGAAGGTTTACGAGGGAGCCTCAGGCTGAAACAGATTATCGCCTTTTGTAAGTGGATGCTCAGAGGACCTTTGAATGAGGCGCGTGCACGAGTCGCTCCCGAGGAGAAATTTTATTCGGCTGTTTAGGCTCATGCATACTCCCGGTCGGAATATTATCACTAATCTACGAGTTGAATGGCATAAAAATTGGTTTTAAACAGCGGTTGACATGCTTCGAAGTACGGTAATGGAATATTTAGACATTTTTGACACGCCAATGCGCCATGCGCGGGACCGTGAAGAAGCATTCTGATAGTGTCTAGAACTCACGAACAAAACGTCGCTGTTTGGATATAACGATGGATTATTTGGGACCAAACCAACATTTGTTATTGAAGTAGAAGTCCTGGCAGTGTATTCTGATGAAGAACAAGCAAGGTAAGAACATTTTTCTTATAGGAAATGTGATTTTGGTGGAGGCTGACCTGGGTGGGTATCTAAATAGCTAGCCCTGTAATGCCGGGCTATGTACTTAGATTATTGCAAAATGTGCTTCATCCGAAAAGCTATTTTAAAATCGGACATATCGAGTGCATAGAGGAGTAATGTATCTATAATTCTTAAAATAATTGTTATGCTTTTTGTGAACGTTTATCGTGAGTAATTTAGCAAACTGTTAGTAAATTCCCCGGAAGTTTGCGGGGGTTATGCTTTTTCTGAATGTCACATGCTAATGTAAAAAGCTGGTTTTTGATATAAATATGAACTTGATTGAACAGACATGCATGTATTGTATAACACAATGTCCTAGGTGTGTCATCTGATGAAGATCATAAAAGGTTAGTGCTGCATTTAGCTGTGGTTTGGGTTTATGTGACATGATATGCTAGCTTGAAAAATGGGTGTCAGATTTTTTCTGGCTGGGCACTCTGCTGACATAATCTAATGTTTTGCTTTCGTTGTAAAGCCTTTTTGAAATCGGACAGTGGGGTTAGATTAACGAGATTCTTGTCTTTAAATAGCTGTAAAATAGTCATATGTTTGAGAAATTGAAGTTATAGCATTTCTAACGATTCAAAAATCGCGCCACTGGATTGAAGTGGCTGTTACGTAGGTGGGACGAGTTCGTCCCACATACCCTAGAGAGGTTAAAGTGTTTGTCAGCGGCTCACCATCATAGCAGATAAAATGAGTGTTGGTGGTACAACCCTGATAATTCCACTCTCCAGAAGGGAAAGTAACTTCACCACAGATCTCTCCGTTCTGATAATCTGCATTGTTCTTCTTGTATGTTTCCCAATTCCTGTAGGAGGAGCCACTCTGGTCGGACCACCTCCAGACTCCAAGAGATTTCTTCAGGCCAATCCACACTCTGTAGATATCAGTGACCTTAGGTAAGATACTCTTAATGGCGTCCCTCTCTGTTGTGTTCCTCACGCTGGCCAGGTCAGTGTGTTTTTGCCGACAGTAGAGCTGAGCCTGACTCCAAGTCTTATGTTCAGCGATGAGAATGTACTTATTGGTCACATTTGTTTCTATTTGGAAAAAAATAAGATATAACAAAATACAAATACAGATGAATGTTTGTAAATAGTAAAAAAAAAAAAAAAAAATATGAATCTCTTATCTGAATAAAATTATTTGGTATTTGACAACATTGTTGATTGATGAGGAAATGGACAGGGGAACTCACCATTATAGCAGACAAAATAAAATTGTTTACTACAGTCATAATTTTGCCAAGTCGCATTTAGCAACATATACACACAAAATGATTCGGTATCATGATTTGGATGATGATCATCCCAAAACCCCTCCCCCTCTAACTCTCTGTCTCCCAGAGACCACCTCCAGGTGTTGTTATACAGCCCTATCCAGGCTGTTCCTCTCCAACTAGCGGATACTGTGTTATTGAGCTTCTTCATATCTGCCATGTCATCTATGGTGGCCAGGTCAGTGTAGATCTGTCTGCAGAAACTCTGAGCTTCAGTCCAGGTCTTTGTCATGTTCAAAAAGTGGAACTGATGAGGGAGGGATGAGGGGAGGATGGACAGCCCTGTGGAGAACAAACCAACATTATGAGGGGAGGATGGACAGCCCTGTGGAGAACAAACCAACATTATGAGGGGAGGACGGACAGCCCTGTGGAGAACAAACCAACATTATGAGGGGAGGATAGACAGCCCTGTGGAGAACAAACCAACATTATGAGGGGAGGATAGACAGCCCTGTGGAGAACAAACCAACATTATGAGGGGAGGATGGACAGCCCTGTGGCGAACAAACCAACATTATGAGGGGAGGATAGACAGCCCTGTGGAGAACACACCAACATTATGATGGGAGGATGGACAGCCCTGTGGAGAACAAACCAACACTATGAGGGGAGGATGGACAGCCCTGTGGAGAACAAACCAACATTATGAGGGGAGGATGGACAGCCCTGTGGAGAACAAACCAACACTATGAGGGGAGGATGGACAGCCCTGTGGAGAACAAACCAACATTATGAGGGGAGGATGGACAGCCCTGTGGAGAACAAACCAACATTATGAGGGGAGGATGGACAGCCCTGTGGAGAACAAACCAACATTATGAGGGGAGGATAGACAGCCCTGTGGAGAACAAACCAACATTATGAGGGGAGGATGGACAGCCCTGTGGAGAACAAACCAACATTATGAGGGGAGGATGGACAGCCCTGTGGAGAACAAACCAACATTATGAGGGGAGGATAGACAGCCCTGTGGAGAACAAACCAACATTATGAGGGGAGGATAGACAGCCCTGTGGAGAACAAACCAACATTATGAGGGGAGGACGGACAGCCCTGTGGAGAACAAACCAACATTATGAGGGGAGGACGGACAGCCCTGTGGAGAACAAACCAACATTATGAGGGGAGGACGGACAGCCCTGTGGAGAACAAACCAACATTATGAGGGGAGGATGGACAGCCCTGTGGAGAACAAACCAACATTATGAGGGGAGGACGGACAGCCCTGTGGAGAACAAACCAACATTATGAGGGGAGGATAGACAGCCCTGTGGAGAACAAACCAACATTATGAGGGGAGGATAGGCAGCCCAGTGGAGAACAAACCAACATTATGAGGGGAGGATAGACAGCCCTGTGGAGAACAAACCAACACTATGAGGGGAGGACGGACAGCCCTGTGGAGAACAAACCAACATTATGAGGGGAGGATGGACAGCCCTGTGGAGAACAAACCAACACTATGAGGGGAGGATGGACAGCCCTGTGGAGAACAAACCAACATTATGAGGGGAGGATAGACAGCCCTGTGGAGAACAAACCAACATTATGAGGGGAGGATGGACAGCCCTGTGGAGAACAAACCAACATTATGAGGGGAGGATAGACAGCCCTGTGGAGAACAAACCAACATTATGAGGGGAGGATGGACAGCCCTGTGGAGAACAAACCAACATTATGAGGGGAGGATAGACAGCCCTGTGGAGAACAAACCAACATTATGAGGGGAGGATAGGCAGCCCTGTGGAGACAGACACAAACACACATGAACACACGTACAGAAATGAACACTTACCTGAGAAAACAAGGACGAGGAACAGAGGCAGGTCCATCCTTGGAGATTGGAGGGAAAACAAATGTCAACTGGATCTTCTATCAACATGGTGACATGTTACAGATGTTAACTAGATCTTCTACCAACAACATGGTCACATGTTACAGATGTTAACTAGATCTTCTACCAACAACATGGTGACATGTTACAGATGTTAACTAGATCTTCTACCAACAACATGGTGACATGTTACAGATGCATTAAGTGTTATGAATAATAATGACTGAAAACACAAACATAAAGTTTTCCAGTATTAATTTGTAAATAAGCTGTCTATAATCACTGTTTGAAGGAGCATGTCACATATTAAATCACACAACTTATTTCATGCACAGTATGCACATCCAGGCTAGTATTTTCTGGTTTTCAAAAATATATATTTATAAACATGACCAATAAGTCTTTAATAAATAATAATACTCATTCACTAAATGTGTGGAACTTTATTCTTTCAACAGGCGTACATGCAGAGATATTAGATAAATCCTCCTACCTGATGTGTGTTGCCTGTTGTAGATGTTGTCTTTGTTGTTGTATTATTTTGTTGCCAGATCTCTCTCTCTCTCTCTCTCTCTCTCTCTCTCTCTCTCTCTCTCTCTCTCTCTCTCTCTCTCTCTCTCTCTCTCTCTCTCTCTCTCTGTCTCTGTCTCTGTCTCTGTCTCTGTCTCTGTCTCTCTCTCTCTCTCTCTCTCTCTCTCTCTCTCTGTGTCTCTGTCTCTGTCTCTGTCTCTGTCTCTGTCTCTGTCTCTCTCTCTGTCTCTGTCTCTGTCTCTGTCTCTCTCTCTCTCTCTCTCTCTGTCTCTCTCTCTCTCTCTCTCTCTCTCTCTCTGTCTCTGTCTCTGTCTCTGTCTCTCTCTCTCTCTCTCTCTCTCTCTCTCTCTGTCTCTGTCTCTGTCTCTGTCTCTCTCTCTCTCTGTCTCTGTCTCTGTCTCTGTCTCTCTCTCTGTCTCTGTCTCTCTCTCTCTCTCTGTCTCTCTCTCTCTCTCTCTCTCTCTCAGAATGGTTCTGTCACCTCTAGCACAAGTGGATGTTGTACAGGTGCATTTCAACACCTGTACTTCCTGCTACCCAACTTCATACTGTAGTGATGTCATGATGTAGGGATGAATGGCATCTCTATTGGTTGTTTATTCTTATTTTGTCCTCATAGAAACATGCAAATGACTGGTTAAAGAAAACAAAACCTGAAGGAACACTTGCAGCACACATGTAAATACTAACACAACACTGGTCTCTCTCTCTCTCTCTCTCTCCCTCACTCTCTCTCTCTCTCTCTCTCTCCCTCACTCACTCACTCACTCACTCACTCACTCACTCACTCACTCACACACTCACACACTCACACACTCACACACACACACACACACACACACACACACACACACACACACACACACAGATGTAGGATTTTAATTAAATCAGTTTTTTACAGCAAGAAAAGAATCATACAGAAACAGGAAATGTTAATTATTGTGAGAATTATAATTAACCTTCTCATGTGTGAGTTCTAAATAAACTAAACACTATCTGTCAAAAGTTATCTGAATTTTTTTTAATTATAAACTATACACTATCTGTCACCACCTACTCATTCAAGGGTTTTTCTTCATTTTTACTATTTTCTACATTGTAGAACAATAGGGATGTCACGTCCTCCAGTGATGATCCATGGCACAAGCCTCCAGTGATGATCCATGACGCAGAACCAGTAGTGATGATCCATGGCACGGAGCCTGCAGCGAAGGTCCCCAGTCCGGAACCTACAGAGACGCTCTCCAGCCCGGAGTCTCCGGCGACGCTCCTCAGCCCGGAGCCTCCGGCGACGCTCCTCAGCCCGGAGCCTTCTGCGGGGGTCTGCAACCCAGAGCCGTCAGCGGTGTTCTGCGGCCCAGAGCCTTCAGCGGTGGTCTGCAACCCAGAGCCTTCAGCGGTGGTCTGCAACCCAGAGCCTTCAGCGGTGGTCGGCAGCGCAGAACCTCTGGTAATGATCCACAGGTCAGGGTTCCAGAAGCAGAGGGATCTGCGGGCAGAACGGGGGCTACGCCCGGAGCCGGAGCCACCTCCGTAGCTGGAGGATTGGCAGACGGTCTGGGTGTAGCACAGGAGGGGGGGGGGGGTACTGTCACGTCCTGTCCAGGTAAAGAGGTAATTTGCCATAGTAAATTGGTCAGGGCGTGGCAGGGGGTTGTTTTGTGTGGGTTTTTGTGTTTTTCTATTTCTATGTGTTATTTTTACGTGTTTTGGCCGAGTATGGTTTCCAATCAGAGGCAGGAGTCTTTCGTTGTCTCTGATTGGAAGCCATACTTAGGCAGCCTGTTTTCCTTTGGGGTTTGTGGGTAGTTGTTTTCTGTTTTTTTTCTATGTACCTGATGGAACTGTTGGCTGTCGTTTTTGTTATTTTGTTTAAGTGTTTATCATAAATAAAAGAAATATGAGCACTTTACACGCTGCGCCTTGGTCCCCTTTCAACAACTCCTGTGACAGAACTACCCACCACCAACGGACCAAGCAGTATGATTCAGAGGAGTGGACCTGGGAGGAGATCCTGGATGGCAAAGGATCCTGGATGTGGGAGGAGGTCCAGGCCGGAAGGGATCGCCTCCCATGGGAACAGGTAGAGGCAGCGAGGGCGAAACGGCGATCCTGGGAGGAACAGCTTGGCAAGCAACTGGAGGTCGAGAGGCAGCGGCAAAAACATTTTTTGTGGGGGCACACGGGTAGATTGGCGAAGGCGAGGTTAAGACCTGAGCCAACTCCCCGTGCTTACCGTGGGGAGCGAGTGACGGTAGAAGCACCGTGTTATGCGGTGGTGCGCACGATGTTGCCCATGCTCACTCTCAGCCCGGTGCGCTCGGTGCCAGCTCCTCACCGTTGCCGTGCTAGAGTTGGCCGGCAGCCAGGGAGAAGAGCACCGGCTCAACGTATCTGGTCTCCAGTGCGTCTCTTCGGCCCAGGTTATCCTGCACCTGCTCTACGCACGGTACCCCCATACACCAGCACGGCCCAGTTCGTCCTGTACCAGCGCTTCGCCCTTGCCGGGCTATAATCAACATCGAGCCAGGACGGGTTGTGCCAGCCCTAAGCGCCAGCCATCCAGTGCGCCTCCAAGGCCCAGTGTACCCTGTGCCTGCTCCGCGCACTCTCCCTCCAGTGCGCCACCATAGCCTAGTACGTCCTGTGCCTGCTTCTCGCACTCTTCCTCCAGTACGCCTCTATAGCCCAGTACGGCCGGTGCCTGCTTTGAGCACGCGGTCCTCAGTGCGTCTCCCCAGTCTGGTGAGACCGGTTCCAGCTCCCCATAGGAAGCCTCCAGTGATGATCAATGGTCCGAAGCCTCCAGCGATAATCCATGGCACGAAGCCTCCAGTGAGGATAAATGGCCCGGAGCCTGTAGGGATGATCCATGGCACGAAGCCTCCAGTGATGATCCATGGCACAAGTCTCCAGTGATGATCCATGGCCCGGAGCCTCCAGTGATGATCCATGGCACAAGCCTCCAGTGATGATCCATGACGCAGAACCAGTAGTGATGATCCATGGCACGGAGCCTGCAGCGAAGGTCCCCAGTCCGGAACCTACAGAGACGCTCTCCAGCCCGGAGTCTCCGGCGACGCTCCTCAGCCCGGAGCCTCCGGCGACGCTCCTCAGCCCGGAGCCTTCTGCGGGGGTCTGCAACCCAGAGCCGTCAGCGGTGTTCTGCGGCCCAGAGCCTTCAGCGGTGGTCTGCAACCCAGAGCCTTCAGCGGTGGTCTGCAACCCAGAGCCTTCAGCGGTGGTCGGCAGCGCAGAACCTCTGGTAATGATCCACAGGTCAGGGTTCCAGAAGCAGAGGGATCTGCGGGCAGAACGGGGGCTACGCCCGGAGCCGGAGCCACCTCCGTAGCTGGAGGATTGGCAGACGGTCTGGGTGTAGCACAGGAGGGGGGGGGGGGGGTACTGTCACGTCCTGTCCAGGTAAAGAGGTAATTTGCCATAGTAAATTGGTCAGGGCGTGGCAGGGGGTTGTTTTGTGTGGGTTTTTGTGTTTTTCTATTTCTATGTGTTGTTTTTCCGTGTTTTGGCCGGGTATGGTTTCCAATCAGAGGCAGGAGTTTTTCGTTGTCTCTGATTGGAAGCCATACTTAGGCAGCTTGTTTTTCCTTTGGGTTTTGTGGGTAGTTGTTTTCCGTTTTTTTCTATGTACCTGATGGAACTGTTGGCTGTCGTTTTTGTTATTTTGTTTAAGTGTTTATCATAAATAAAAGAAATATGAGCACTTTACACGCTGCGCCTTGGTCCCCTTTCAACAACTCCTGTGACAAGGGAATTCATCAAAACTATGAATAACACATATGGAATCATGTAGTAACCAAAAATGTTGATTCCATGTTCACTTCGGTATGATGGTTATTGTATAAATATTTACTTGTTTCTGGTGGTGGGGTTTTGTCGACGTTTGGAAAGTTTACCAACAAATTTGATGTTTCTATCAGCCCCTGGGGGGACATTTTTTATCCATGTACTTTACTCACATAAAGATGTTGGATGGAAACCTGGTTATTTTTTGGCTCAATATGGCAGGAAACGGTGTTAAAAAAATACAACAATCATGCTGACCTCTGATGTCACCTACTACGGAAATTAAGTCAATAACAGCAATTTCTGCAGTTAAGTGTAACAGCAAAATATTTTTTTTAATAAAAAGCAAGCTAGTAATATGGATTTAGAACTCTATAATTTGTATACAAACATGATAGTTGTACTTTTAGTGCATGGTTGACACAGCGTGTTGGCCATTAGCCAATTGGCATTTTCCAGCCACTTCAAAGCACGTGAATGCATCCAACTTTTATTTACGAATTTACAACTGATTTGACAGCTCTGATTTGACAGCTCTGATTTGACAGTGGCTGACGTGAGTAAAACATTTAAACGTGTTAACCCTTGCAAGGCTGCTGGCCCAGACAGCATCCCTAGCCGCGTCCTCAGAGCATGCACAGAACAGCTGGCTGGTGTGTTTACAGACATATTAAAAACGCTACCTATCCCAGTCTGTTGTCCTCATATGCTTCCAGATGGCCACCATTGTTCCTGTACCCAAGAAGGCAAAGAAAACTGAACTGAACGACTATCGCCCCGTAGCACTCACTTCTGTCATCATGAAGTACTTTGAGAGGCTAGTCAAGCATCATATCACCGCCACCTTTCCAGCCACCCTAGACCCACTTCAATTTGCATACCGCCCCAACAGGCCCACAGATGATGCAATCGCCATCGCACTGCACACTGCCCTAACCCACAGGACAAGAGGAATACCTATGTAAGAATGCTGTTCATTGACTACAGCTCAGCATTCAATACCATAGTACCCTCCAAGCCCATCGTCAAGCTGAAGTTACAGGGGTACACACACACACACACACACACACACACACACACACACACACACACACACACACACACACACACACACACACACACACACACACACACACACACACACACACACACACACACACACACACACACACTTCACTACCCCAGTGAAGTAACAAGGCATAGGCAGGTATTATTTTTACAGTGAGGTCTCGTTGCTTTCATAGTTAGTTGTAGTATGATGGAGTCTGTATGATGGAGTCTGTATGATGAAGTCTGTATGAAGGAGTCTGAATGATGGAGTCTATGATGGAGTCTGTATGATGGAGTCTGTATGATGGAGTCTGTATAATGGAGCCTGTATGATGGAGTCTGTATGATGGAGTCTGTATGAAGGAGTCTGTATGATGGAGTCTGTATGATGGAGTCTGTATAATGGAGTCTGTATGATGAAGCCTGTATGATGAAGTCTGTATGATGGAGTCTGTATGATGGAGTCTGTATGATGGAGTCTGTATGATGGAGCCTGTATGATGGAGCCTGTATGATGGAGTCTGTATGATGGAGTCTTTAGAGTATCTGGACTGGAAAGGCTTTTGGCAGAATAGTCGATCATGATGATTAGGTGAGGAGAGTAACAGACGCTCTCAATGCCTTTTAGAAGAAAATGTCACTTCAGTTTTGAGAAGTTTGTCAAGAGGTTATCTTAATTGAGTGGGCCAATGTTTTGTGTGCTTGTGTGTGTGTGAGTGTGTGTGTGTGTGTGTGTGTGTGTGTGTGAGTCTGTGTGTGTGTGTGTGTGTGTGTGTGTGGTCATGGACGAGTCATCCTAGTGATTTATTACATATAGAAACAGGTTTTAATAAAATCTCAACCATTTTTTAGATGTCATAGAAGAGCTGTGATAATGTACCCTTTATTAGGAAGTCCACAAGCCAGATTATTCTACCTGTTTAATCATTCAGTGACATGTTTTCTTTTCTGTGTCAGATAATTAAGGATATTTAATTCTGCGATGTCATCAAAGTGTTCCCACACACTTTTATGTTTTATTTAACCTTTTTCTTTTTTTAAATAGGCAAGTCAGTTAAGAACAAATTATTATTTATTTACATTGACAGCCTACCCGGACGACGCTGGGCCAATTGTGTGTAAAGGACTTCCAATCACAGCTGGATGTGTGACTCCCAATCACAGCTGGATGTGTGACTCCCAATCACAGCTGGATGTGTGACTCCCAATCACAGCTGGATGTGTGACTCCCAATCACAGCTGGATGTGATACAGACTGGATGCATCCCTATTCCTACAAATCAATTCTATAACTAGAACTGTTCTTCTGTAACTGTTCTTCTGTAACTGTTCTTCTGTAACTGTTCTTCTGTAACTGTTCTTCTATAACTGTTCTTCGAGAACTGTTCTTCGAGAACTGTTCTTCTATAACTGTTCTTCGAGAACTGTTCTTCTAGAAAAGCTCTTCTAGAACTGCTCTTCTGTAACTGTTCTTCTGTAATTGGTCTTCTGTAATTGGTCTTCTGTAATTGTTCTTCTTCAACTGTTCTTCTAGAACTGTTCATCTGTAACCGTTCTTCCAGAACTGCGCTTCTAGAACGTTTCTTCTAGAACTGCTCTTCTGTGACGGTTCTTCTAGAGCTGTCCTTCTGTAAATGTTCTTCTGTAAATGTTCTTCTGTAACTGCTCTTCTAGAATAGCTCTTCTAGAACTGTTCTTCTGTAACTATTCTTCTAGAACTGTTCTTCTAGAACTGTTCTTCTAGAACTGCCCTTCTAGAACTGTTCTTCTGTAACTATTCTTCTAGAACTGCTCTTCTGTGATGGTTCTTCTAGAACTGTTCTTCTGTAAATGTTCTTCTGTAAATGTTCTTCTGTAACTGTTCTTCTAGAATAGCTCTTCTAGAACTGTTCTTCTGTAACTATTCTTCTAGAACTGTTCTTCTAGAACTGCTCTTCTAGAACTGCCCTTCTAGAACTGTTCTTCTGTAACTATTCTTCTAGAATTGCTCTTCTAGAACCGCTCTTCTAGAACCGCTCTTTTGTAACCAGTTTCTAGAACTGCCCTTCTGTAACTGTTCTTCTAGAACTGCTCTTCTGTAACTGTTCTTCTGGAACTGCTCTTCTGTTACTGTTATTCTAGAATTTCTCTTCTGTAAATGCTCTTCTAGAACTGCTGTTCTGTAACTGTTCTTCTAGAACTGTTTTTTAGAACTTTTCTTCTGTAACTGCTCTTCTATAATAACTGTTCTTCTTGAACTGTTCTGAACTGTTTTTCTGTAACTGTTTTCTAGAACTGTTCTTCTGTAACTATTCTTCTATAATAACTGTTCTTCTGTAACTGCTCTGAACTGTTCTTCTGTAACTGCTCTTCTAGAACTGCTTTTCTGTAACTGTTCTTCTGTAACTGCTCTTCTAGAACTGCTCTTCTAGAACTGCTCTTCTAGAACTGCTCTTCTAGAACTGCTCTTCTAGAACTGCTCTTCTAGAACCGCTCTTCTGTAACCGCTCCTCTGTAACCGCTCTTCTGTAACCGCTCTTCTGTAACCGCTCTTCTGTAACCGCTCTTCTAGAACTGCTTTTCTAGAAATGCTCTTCTGGAACTGTTCTTCTAGAACTGCTCTTCTGTAACTGTTCTTCTGTAACTGTTTTCTAGAACTATTTTTCTGTAACTATTCTTCTTGAACTGTTCTTAACTGTTTTTTGGAACTGTTTTTCTGGTACTGTTCTTCTAGAAAGTTCTTCTTATACCGCTGAGCCACTCGGGAGCACTGGCAACAACCAACCCCAGATGATACCAGTGATTGTCTTTTTTTTGTCGGATAATCAACAGTTGAATGTTTTGGCAGATGTGATTCACCCCTTGATACAGATGGTGAATACTGTGTATGTAAACATATGTCTATGGTTAATACCTGTGTAATACTTCAGTAATTGTAAATAATTACCGAGTAATTTATTGTTTAAAACACTGATGATTTAAACTCCGATGATAAAAACTCTGGTGATTAAAACTCTGATGATAAAAACACTGGTGATTAAAACACTGCTGATTAAAACTCTGATGATTAAAACTCTGGTGATTAAAACACTGGTGATTAAAACACTGGTGATTAAAACACTGGTGATTAAAACACTGGTGATTAAAACACTGGTGATTAAAACTCTGATGATTTAAACACTGATTAAAACACTGATGATAAAAACTCTGGTGATTAAAACACTGATTAAAACACTGCAGTCAGGAAAGCAGATGGTACCCAGCTGCTGAGCAGGTTAGAATCAGCAGGACCTGACCAGTCTAATATCTCATCTACTATTAAGATTCATTGAGCCATCATTACAGTAAAGTATATCTGCATATGTCACAGGCGTCAAAAAGGATTAGACCAAGGCGCAGCGTGAATAGTGCTCATTCTTGAATCTTTTATGAGTAACACTACAAAACAACAAACGACCAACAGTTCCGTCAGGTACAATAACTAAACGGAAAATAACCACCCACAAAACCCAAAGGAAAACAGGCTGACTAAGTATGGCTTCCAATCAGAGACAACGAAAGACACCTGCCTCTGATTGGAAACCATACTCGGCCAAACATGGAAAACGAAACATAGAAATAGAAAACTAGAACAAATAACCCTTGAAACAAACAAACCCCAAAACATACAAAACAACCCCCCTGCCACGCCCGGACCATTCTACTATGGCAAATGACCCTTTTCACTGGTCAGGACGTGACAGCATATGATTCGTTTATTTCTGTATATAGGTAGAGTTTTGCCTCTTAGACATGGCTCTATTGTAAGTCTTAGTGATTCACACGGTTTTAATTAAGGGATAAAATATCCACCTTACTCTCTCACCGTCCCTACTGTCCTGACCTTTCAGACCGTCATACCACTGATTTTAATTAGCAGTAAGTCGTTGTACTCATAATATACAGGAGAACGATTGCCTTACGGCAAGGATCGCTGTGCTGCAAGCCCAGCTTCAGACGCAATCGTTAGGCAACGGTCATTTCAGTGTAGGAAAGGATGAAACAGCGTCTGTGCCACCAGCAAGTACAGATAGTAACGTTAGTATAAACCCCCTCGCACGGTCCCCGCAGCCGGACATCTTTCTCATGGCTTCTGGAGGGAAACGCTGTAGGAATGCTCAACCGGTGTCGCTTATTCAGCCGACAGAAACTTTCAACCGGTTCTCCCCGTTAAGCGAGTCGGAGTCGGAGGCCGAGACTTCTCTGGTCTCTGCTCCTCCCGTTGTGGGGTCTGAGACGCCGACGGCTCCCACCATTAGCTCTGACAAATTGAAAACCCTAGTCATTGGCGACTCCATTACCCGCAGTATTAGACTTAAAACTAATCATCCAGCGATCATACACTGTTTACCAGGGGGCAGGGCTACCGACGTTAAGGCTAATCTAAAGACGGTGCTGGCTAAAGCTAAAACTGGCGAGTGTAGAGAGTATAGAGATATTGTTATCTACGTCGGCACCAACGATGTTAGGATGAAACAGTCAGAGGTCACCAAGCGCAATATAGCTTCAGCGTGTAAATCAGCTAGAAAGATGTGTCGGCATCGAGTAATTGTCTCTGGCCCCCTCCCAGTTAGGGGGAGTGATGAGCTCTACAGCAGAGTCTCACAACTCAATCGCTGGATGAAAACTGTTTTCTGCCCCTCCCAAAAGATAGAATTTGTAGATAACTGGCCCTCTTTCTGGGATTCACCCACAAACAGGACCAAGCCTGGCCTGCTGAGGAGTGACGGACTCCATCCTAGCTGGAGGGGTGCTCTCATCTTATCTACGAACATAGACAGGGCTCTAACTCCTCTAGCTCCACAATGAAATAGGGTGCAGGCCAGGCAACAGGCTGTTAGCCAGCCTGCCAGCTTAGTGGAGTCTGCCACTAGCACAGTTAGCGTAGTCAGCTCAGCTTTCCCCATTGAGACCGTGTCTGTGCCTCGATCTTGGTTGGGCAAAATTAAAAATGGCGGTGTTCGCTTCAGTAATCTTACTAGTATAAAGACCTCCTCCATTCCTGCCATTATTGAAAGAGATTGTGATACTTCACATCTCAAAATTGGGTTACTTAATGTTAGATCCCTCACTTCCAAGGCAGTTATAGTCAATGAACTAATCACTGATCATAATCTTGATGTGATTGGCCTGACTGAAACATGGCTTAAGCCTGATGAATTTACTGTGTTAAATGAGGCCTCACCCCCTGGTTACACTAGTGACCAAACCCCCCGTGCATCCGGCAAAGGCGGAGGTGTTGCTAACATTTACGATAGCAAATTTCAATTTACAAAAAAAACAATGACGTTTTCGTCTTTTGAGCTTCTAGTCATGAAATCTATGCAGCCTACTCAATCACTTTTTATAGCTACTGTTTACAGGCCTCCTGGGCCATATGCAGTGTTCCTTTCTGAGTTCCCTGAATTCCTATCGGATCTTGTAGTCATAGCAGATAATATTCTAATTTTTGGTGACTTTAACATTCACATGGAAAAGTCCACAGACCCACTCCAAAAGGCTTTCGGAGCCATCATCGACTCAGTGGGTTTTGTCCAACATGTCTCTGGACCTACTCACTGCCACAGTCATACTCTGGACCTAGTTTTGTCCCATGGAATAAATGTTGTGGATCTTAATGTTTTTCCTCATAATCCTGGATTATCGGACCACCATTTTATTGCGTTTACAATTGCAACAAATAATCTGCTCAGACCCCAACCAAGGAAGATTAAAAGTCGTGCTATAAATTCTCAGACAACCCAAAGATTCCTTGATGCCCTTCCAGACTCCCTCTGCCTACCCAAGGACGTCAGAGGACAAGAATCAGTTAACCACCTAACCGAGGAACTCAATTCAACCTTGCGCAATACCCTAGATGCAGTTGCACCCCTAAAAATTAAAAACATCTGTCATAAGAAACTAGCTCCCTGGTATACAGAAAATACACGAGCTCTGAAGCAAGCTTCCAGAAAATTGGAACGGAAATGGCGCCACACTAAACTGGAAGTCTTCCGACTAGCTTGGAAAGACAGTACCGTGCAGTATCGAAGAGCCCTCACTGCTGCACGATCATCCTATTTTTCCAATTTAATTGAGGAAAATAAGAACAATCCGAAATTTCTTTTTGACACTGTCGCAAAGCTAACTAAAAAGCAGCATTCGCAAATGGAGGATGGCTTTCACTTCAGCAGTAATAAATTTATGAACTTTTTTGAGGAAAAGATCATGATCATTAGAAAGCAAATTACGGACTCCTCTTTAAATCTGGGTATTCCTCCAGGGCTTCATTGTCCAGAGTCTGCACAACTCTGCCAGGACCTTGGCTCAAGGGAGATACTAAAGTGTTTTAGTACTATATCTCTTGACACAATGATGAAAATAATCATGGCCTCCAAACCCTCAAGCTGCATACTGGACCCTATTCCAACTAAACTACTGAAATAGCTGCTTCCTGTGCTTGGCCCTCCTATGTTGAACATAATAAACGGCTCTCTATCCACCGGATGTGTACCAAGCTCACTAAAAGTGGCAGTAATAAAGCCTCTCTTGAAAAAGCCGAATCTTGACCCAGAAATTATAAAAAACTATCGGCCTATATCGAATCTTCCATTCCTCTCAAAAATTTTAGAAAAAGTTGTTGCGCAGCAACTCACTGCCTTCCTGAAGACAAACAATGTATACGAAACGCTTCAGTCTGGTTTTAGACCCCATCATAGCACTGAGACTGCACTTGTGAAGGTGGTAAATGACCTTTTAATGACGTCAGACCGAGGCTCTGCATCTGTCCTCATGCTCCTAGATCTTAGCGCCGCTTTTGATACCATCGATCACCACATTCTTTTGGAGAGATTGGAAACCCAAATTGGTCTACATGGACAAGTTCTGGCCTGGTTTAGATCTTATCTGTCGGAAAGATATCAGTTTGTCTCTGTGAATGGTTCGTCCTCTGACAAATCAATTGTAAATTTCGGTGTTCCTCAAGGTTCCGTTCTAGGACCACTATTGTTTTCACTATATATTTTACCTCTTGGGGATGTCATTCGAAAACATAATGTTAAATTTCACTGCTATGCGGACGACACACAGCTGTACATTTCAATGAAACATGGTGAAGCCCCAAAATTGCCCTCGCTAGAAGCCTGTGTTTCAGACATAAGGAAGTGGATGGCTGCAAATTTTCTACTTTTAAACTCGGACAAAACAGAGATGCTTGTCCTAGGTCCCAAGAAACAAAGAGATCTTCTGTTGAATCTGACAATTAATCTGGATGGTTGTACAGTCGTCTCAAATAAAACTGTGAAGGACCTCGGCGTTACTCTGGACCCTGATCTCTCTTTTGAAGAACATATCAAGACTGCTTCAAGGGCAGCTTTTTTCCATCTACGTAACATTGCAAAAATCAGAAACTTTCTGTCCAAAAATGACGCAGAAAAATTAATCCATGCTTTTGTTACTTCTAGGCTCGACTACTGCAATGCTCTACTTTCCGGCTACCCGGATAAAGCACTAAACAAACTTCAGTTAGTGCTAAATACGGCTGCTAGAATCCTGACTAGAACCAAAAAATTTGATCATATTACTCCAGTGCTAGCTTCCCTACACTGGCTTCCTGTTAAGGCAAGGGCTGATTTCAAGGTTTTACTGCTAACCTACAAAGCATTACATGGGCTTGCTCCTACCTATCTTTCCGATTTGGTCCTGCCGTACATACCTACACGTACGCTACGGTCACAAGACGCAGGCCTCCTAATTGTCCCTAGAATTTCTAAGCAAACGGCTGGAGGTAGGGCTTTCTCCTATAGAGCTCCATTTTTATGGAATGGTCTGCCTACCCATGTGAGAGACGCAGACTCAGTCTCAACCTTTAAGTCTTTACTGAAGACTTATCTCTTCAGTAGGTCCTATGATTAAGTATAGTCTGGCCCAGGAGTGTGAAGGTGAACGGAAAGGCTGGAGCAACGAACCGCCCTTGCTGTCTCTGCCTTGTCGGTTCCCCTCTTCCCACTGGGATTCTCTGCCTCTAACCCTTTTACAGGGGCTGAGTCACTGACTTACTGGTGTTCTTCCATGCCGTCCATGGGAGGGGTGCGTCACTTGAGTAGGTTGAGCCACTGACGTGGTCTTCCTGTCTGGGTTGGCGCCCCCCCCTTGGGTTGTGCCGTGGCGGACATCTTTGTGGGCTATACTCGGCCTTGTCTTCGGACGGTAAGTTGGTGGTTGTAGATATCCCTCTAGTGGTGTGGGGGCTGTGCTTTGGCAAAGTGGGTGGGGTTATATCCTGCCTGTTTGGCCCTGTCCGGGGGTATCATCGGATGGGGCCACAGTGTCTTCTGATCCCTCCTGTCTCAGCCTCCAGTATTTATGCTGCAGTAGTTTATGTGTCGGGGGGCTAGGGTCAGTCTGTTACATCTGGAGTATTCTCTTGTCTTATCCGGTGTCCTGTGTGAATGTAAATATGCTCTCTCTAATTCTCTCTTTCTTTCTTTCTTTCTTTCTCTCGGAGGACCTGAGCCCTAGGACTACCTGGCATGATGACTCCTTGCTGTCCCCAGTCCACCTGGCCATGCTGCTGCTCCAGTTTCAACTGTTCTGCCTGCGGCTACGGAACCCTGACCTGTTCACCGGACGTGCTTGTTGCACCCTCGACAATTACTATGATTATTATTATTTGACCATGCTGGTCATTTACGAACATTTTAACATCTTGACCATGTTCTGTTATAATATCCACCCGGCACAGCCAGAAGAGGACTGGCCACCCCTCATAGCCTGGTTCCTCTCTAGGTTTCTTCCTAGGTTTTTGGCCTTTCTCAGGAGTTTTTCCTAGGGAGTTTTTCCCAGCCACCGTGCTTCTTTCACATGCATTGCTTGCTGTTTGGGGTTTTAGGCTGGGTTTCTGTACAGCACTTTGAGATTTCAGCTGATGTACGAAGGGCTATATAAATAAATTTGATTTGATTTGATTTGTATATGTATTTGACAAGCAGATATTTAGACAAGAAGACCATAAGGTTTATATTCAGCCTAAGAAAATAATATGCATAGTTTCTCAAACTGCATCAGCTTCAGATGGTCCATATGGCACTTTGGGGAAATGCCAGATAACATAGTCCATTTTAAGCCCAGTGGGCCGGTCTAAATAGGGATTTTAATAATAATCTGGGGGGGTGGGCTCGAGAGAGAAAATGTGCCGGTGGGTTAGAAATGTCAGGAAGGATTTCTGGTCTCTGTTTGTCCTTGAACCGTGTCCACAAAATATTCCATGACAGTAACATCCATATTTTACAGTAATATCTTGATTTGACATTAATATCCTGATTTGACAGTAATATCTTGATTTGACAGTAATATCTTGATTTGACAGTAACATCCTGATTTGACAGTAACATCCTGATTTGACAGTAATATCCTGATTTGACATTAATATCCTGATTTGACAATAACATCTTGATTTGACAGTAACATCTTGATTTGTGGTGCCAGTGAGGGAGATGGGGGGGGGTTGGGGGAGGGGGGGGATGGGTTGTGGTGCCAGTGAGGGAGATGGGGGGGGGGGGGGGGAGGGGGGGATGGGTTGTGGTGCCAGTGAGGGAGATAGGTTGGGTTGAGGTGGGGGGGGGGTTGTGGTGGCAGGGCCAGGGAGGGAAATGGGGGGGTGGGTTGTGGTGGCAGGGCCAGGGAGGGAGATGGGGGGGTTGTGGTGGCAGGGCCAGGGAGGGAGATGGGGGGTTTGTGGTGGCAGGGCCAGGGAGGGAGATGGGGGGGTTGTGGTGGCAGGGCCAGGGAGGGAGATGGGGGGTTGTGGTGGCAGGGCCAGGGAGGGAGATGGGGGGGGGGGGTTGTGGTGGCAGGGCCAGGGAGGGAGATGGGGGGGGGGGGGGTTGTGGTGGCAGGGCCAGGGAGGGAGATGGGGGGGTTGTGGTGGCAGGGCCAGGGAGGGAGATGGGGGGTTTGAGGTGGCAGGGCCAGGGAGGGGGGATGGAAGGGGGGTTGTGGTGGCAGGGAGGGAGGGAGGGAGAAGTGCTAACTTGCAGATCAAACCCACCCCCCATCTCCCTCCCTCCCTCCCTCCCTGCCACCTCAATGGGGAGGTTGAGGTGATAGGTAAGGAGGTGGGTTTGATCTGCAAGTTAGCACTTTGGGCCTAATCCTCTGTGTTGTAGGCACAGAAAAAAATGTATGATATGTATGAAATTGTATGAAATGTGTGCATTCACTACTGTAAGTCGCTCTGGATAAGAGCGTCTGCTAAATGACTAAAAAATTTAAATGTAAAAATGTAGGCAGCTGAGACACACACACAGGCACAGACACACGCATGCACACACAGGCACCCACACACAGCCAGAAATAACCCTGTAAAAACTGAGCAGCTGTCTCAGAGGCTTGTGCAGGAGATGTGGGTGTGGAGGCTGCTAATACTGATCAATGGGAGAGAGAGTAATGCTGATCAATGGGAGAGAGAGTAATGCTGATCAGTGGGAGAGAGAGTAATGCTGATCATTGGGAGAGAGAGTAATGCTGATCAATGGGAGAGAGAGTAATGCTGATCAATGGGAGAGAGAGTAATGCTGATCAGTGGGAGAGAGAGTAATGCTGATCAGTGGGAGAGAGAGTAATGCTGATCAGTGGGAGATAGAGTAATGCTGATCAGTGGGAGAGAGAGTAATGCTGATCAGTGGGAGAGAGAGTAATGCTGATCAGTGGGAGAGAGAGTAATGCTGAGTCATCCGCTGATCACTTTCTTACAGTTTATTACAATCACTGACACTAATTTCAGAACCTTTCAAAACTCTAGACACAAAACTCAAAAACGGTCATCACTTGTAACACAAGATATCCAATGTTCAAAACATTGCATTGTGCATTCATATCTTTAAAGGAACCTTGACTTACAGAATCATTGGTTCAAATAACTCATTAATCATGAAATACCATAGGAACATTCGTTTAGATCACCCACACACAAGATACCGATAGTTTCACTGTGTAGTTGTTCGTACAATCATTAAATATTGTAGTACCAAAATATGTGATACGTGTTTCATTATGGTACTACACGTAAATACTTCACTGTAAAAGGATTAGTAGAGAGAATACTACAGATAGAGTGGAATCATTGAACAAAATCTGAAATGTATTATTGAAATACAATAAAAATCACAACATAGGTTTCTTTGAATCGAAGCAAAAATGATTTGCTTCAAAAAAGAAAAACTACAGTAAAACATGAACTGCAGTGTTCCTCTCCTTGCTTACTGTAAAAAGCAAAACAAAGGTTTGATTACTGTACATCTATATTTCCCTCAACCCTGTTTTGGGGATTTGGCCACAGGTTCTCATCCACATCACAATGGATGTTTTCATTAGCCAAACATCTTCGGGCGAATCCAGGCCTGACACTGGTCTGCCGTGATGTCATTGCATGTGTCATCCATGGCCTGGAGAAGGGTGGCTTGTTCGTGAGGGTGCCTATCATATACCTTCCACCTCCACGTGGAGAAAAATTCCTCAATCGGGTTAAGGAAAGGAGAGTATGGGGGTAAGTACAGGGAGGTAAATTGTGGATGGGCCTGAAACTGTGCTTGCACCATTTGAGCATGGTGGAACCTGACATTATCCCACACAATGACATAGGTCACGCCATCAGCTCTACAGACCTGATTTATCTCATCAAGGAAGGTTACAAGGAGAGCTGCGTTATATGATCCAATACGAGGTCTGCTTCCCACCACACCATCTTCCAATATAGCCGCACACATGGTGATGTTGGACCCACGTTGTCCAGGTACTTGGATGGTTGCCCGCTGGCCAATAAAATTCCGACCTCTCCTCCTTGTCTTGGCCAGGTTGAAGCCTGCCTCATCCAAAAAGAGGAATTTGTGATGGTTTTTCATCAGCATCCAGCTCCATCACCCTCTAAAAAGACATTTTGGAAAGAGAATTACTGATTACAATGATGTAGAATTTGAGGGAATTTTTCACAACAGGCATCTTGAAACTGAACATACCTGAACATACTCAGTCCTCAGTTGCTTCACTCTGTCTGCATTTCTTTCTAAAGGCACACGGTATAGCTGTTTTAGAGACACTTGGTGCCTTTTCAGCATGCGTGCAATAGTCGGCAAACTTATGGCTTCCACATTGTTGAACATGTGCTGACGAATTTCTGTAAGGCGAATATCATTTCCGGCCCGAACCAAATTGACCACAGCCTGCTCTTGTTGGTCAGTCAGACTGTTGACTCTGTCTCCCCTATTTGGCCTAGTCTCAATTCTGCAGGGAAAATTACAGTAAGAAAACATTTAGTCACATCAGCTATTCTGTGGTTCACATTGGCATGCAGTCATTTGACAATTTAGAGTAGCCTAATGTTTAGTGCATGCTGAAGACTTACCGGTTCTCATTGCGGAAAGTTCTGATGATTGAGGCCACGGTTAATCTTCTGAGGTTTGGTTGAATCATTGTAGCTGCCTCAGTCATTGTCATGCCATGATTTATGACATGGTCTATAACAATTGTTCGGATTTCATTGGACACTCTTTGCTGTTGCTGCCACTGTCTTGGTCCGTGGCCTTGTCCTCTACCACGTTCCCCCACATCTCTCAAGCGAGGTCCACGACTCAGAAGGGGTGCTTGTTCCCTGCATTCCTTTGACCACCACGTCTTCCTCGTCTTCCTCCTCCTACTGCTTGACCTCTATTGTGACTTGGATCACCTGCCGGCTCCATGTTATCGCTATGTTGTTGTAGGTGGATACCACTCAGTTCACTGTATACTCTTAACCACAATGTGAAATCAATCATCAGTAACGAGTTGGCAGTATTGGAAAAGCAATTACAAGGGCCTGCATACATACACTCACCAGCCACTTTATTAGGTACACCTGCATGTTAATGCAAATAGACTGCTCCTTCCAACAGTGAATCATGTGGCTGCCTGCAACTCAATATATAGAGTATTTAGAGTAGAGAGCTTTAGTTGCTGTTCGACCAAAATTAGAACAGGCAAGATGCGTAATCTAAGCAACTTTGACCGTGGTAGGATTGTTTGCGCCACACATGGTGGTTCCAGCATCTCAGAAACAGCTGCCCTTCCTGGGATATTTACGCACTACAGTCGCTAGAGTTTACAGAGAATGGTGTGATAAACAAAACACATTCAGTGAGCGGTAATTCTGTGGGCAGAAACATCTTGTTAATGAGAGAGATCAGAGGAGAATGTCCAGACTCGTTCAAGCTAACAGAAAGGCCACAAAGGGTGTGCAGAAGTGCATCTCTTAACATACAACACAGTGAATAATTCAGGCTGTTGTGGAGGCAAAAGGATGTCCTTCCCAGTACTAGATAGGTGTACCTAATAAAGTGGACGATGGGCGTACGATAATGAAAACATGGTCTGGAAAAGTGGTACATGGGACCATAGAAACAGTGTCTGATAATGATTGATGATGAAATATTACATCCATAGATAATGTAGTCCAATTGGATCAATGTTCCATGGTAATTGGTGTCAATGGATCTCGTTATCCTGAAACTTTCATGATCTAAACATGGACTATTGTTTCTCAGTTTCCATAAAACTACGCCTTAAAACTTCTTACGGCTGAAATCTCGTTAACGGGATCGATATGACAACAGCCAGTGAAAGTGCAGAGCGCCAAATTCAAAACATCAAAAATCTCATAATTAACATTTCTCAAACATACAAGTATTATACACCATTTTAAAGATAAGATTCTCATTAATCCAATCACAGTGTCCGATTTCAAAAAGGCTTTACAGCGAAAGCATAGCATTAGATTATGTTAGGACAGCACCTAGTCACAAAAAAACACAGCCATTTTCCAGCCAAAGAGAGGAGTCACAAAAAGCAGAAATAGAGATAAAATGAATCACTAACCTTTGATGATCTTCATCAGATGACACTCATAGGACTTCATGTTACACAATACATGTATGTTTTGTTCGATAAAGTTCATATTTATATCCAAAAATCTCAGTTTACATTGGTGCATTATGTTCAGTAATGTTTTGCCTCCAAAAACCTCCGGTGACTTTGCAGAGAGCCACGTCAATTCACAGAAATACTTATCAGAAACTTTGATAAAATATACAAGTGTTATGCACAGAATTAAAGATAAACTTCTCCTTAATGCAACTGCTGTGTCAGATTTCAAAAAAGCTTTACGACGAAAGCAAACTTTGCAATAATCTGAGTACAGCACTCAGACATCAAAACAATCCATACAGATACCCGCCATTTTGGAGTCAACAGAAGTCACAAATACCATTATAAATATTCACTTACCTTTGATGATCTTCATCGGAATGCACTCCCATGAATCCCAGTTCCACAATAAATGTTGGTTTTGTTCGATAAAGTCCATCCTTTATCTCCAAATACCTCCTTTTTGTTCGCGTGTTCCGTCAAGTAATCCAAATGCACTGTGCTCGCGCAGTTAGTTCAGATGAATAGTCAAAAAAGTTATATTACAGTTCGTAGAAACATGTCAAACGATGTATAGAATCAATCTTTAGGATGTTTTTATCATAAATCTTTCATAATATTCCAACCGGACGATTCCTTTGTCTTCAGAAATGAAAAGGAACACACCTAACCCTCACAGGAGTGCGCGCCACTGAGCTCATGTCATTTTCTCAGTCATCTGATTCCAATGCCTCTTATTCTCTCCCCATTCACAGTAGAAGCATGAAACAACGTTCTAAAGACTGTTGACATCTAGTGGAAGCCTTAGGAAGTGCAAAATGACCCCACTGACACTGTATACTGGATAGGCAATCACTTGAAAAACTACAAACTTCAGATTTCCACACTTCCTGGTTGGATTTTTTCTCAGGTTTTTTGCCTGCCATATGAGTTATGTTATACTCATAGACATCATTCAAACAGTTTTAGAAACTTCAGAGTGTTTTCTATCCAAATCTACTAATAATTTGCATGTCTTAGCTTCTGGGACAGAGTAGCAGGCAGTTTACTCTGGGCACCTTCTTCATCCAAGCTACTCAATACTGCCACCCATCCATAAGAAGTTTTAAGAGTAATGCAACAGTTACTTATCATTTTGAGCAGTTGTATCAATTTATAGTTAGATCATTGTAATGAAATGAATAGACAGTCATTTCAGATGTAATGTGTGAATTGCATTTTGAAATGGTAATACTTTGATGTTAAGTTGTGAAATTTTGAACAGGTGATTTTAGTTCAATGAACAAATGATCTTAGCTTTATGTGTATTGTATCCAAGCAAATGGAAAAAGTTTTGAAAAACGTGCATTTTGATCATCGGTTGTGAGTTTTGTGTCTAGACTTTTGAAAAGGTTCTGAAATTAGTGCCAAAGTGATTGTAAAAAACTGTAATCATTTTTATTGATTACAAATACCCAACTCCCCTCAACCCCTCTTTTACGCTGCTGCTACTCTCTGTTCATCATATATGCATAGTCACTTTAACCATATCTACATGTACATACTACCTCAATTGGCCCGACCAACCAGTGCTCCCGCACATTGGCTAACCGGGCTATCTGCATTGTGTCCCGCCACCCACCACCCGCCAACCCCTCTTCTATGCTACTGCTACTCTCTGTTCATTATTTATGCATAGTCACTTTAACCATATCTACATGTACATACTACCTCAATCAGCCTGACTAACCGGTGTCTGTCACTGCCAGTTTGGAAGCCCTTGTTATTAAGGCATCTAGAAGAACAGGCGATATTAAAGACCAAAAGTAATTTCAGGTTAAATAAAGGCCTTCATTAACAAGGTCTTTAAAACAGGTATTCATTGATATGCCGTAATACATAACCACATAGCAGCCAACCTGCTTGCACCAATCATATTAAATGACTGTAAAATACAAACACCATCTCCCCTCAATTAATTTAATTCATTCATTAATCCATTCATTTCTTATAATTACTGTAAAAATATTACACTAATGCACTGTACTGTTGTTTTATGGTAACTTACAGACAGCCAATGTACAGGCATTGCTTTGGCAATGTAAACATTTGTTTCCCATGCCAACAAAGCCCCTTAAATTGAAATTGAATTGAAAAAAAGAGAGAGAGAGACAGAGAGACAGACATATAGCCATAGAGGTGGTGTTGTCACGCTCTGACCTATGAGAGCTGTTTTTTCTCTGTGTAGTTAGGTCAGGGTGTGATATGGGTGGGCAGTCTGTTTGTTGTTTCTATGTTTAGTTCTTGTTTTTCTATTTCTATGTTGAGTTTTGGGATGATCTCCAATTAGAGGCAGCTGGTTCGTGTTGTCTCTAATTGGAGATCATATTTAAGTTGGGGGTTTTCTATGGTGTTTTGTGGGTAGTTGTTTTCCGTTTTGTGGTTGTTGCCTGACGGAACTGTTTGCTGTTGTTTTTGTTCCTTTGTAAAGTGTTTCATTTTTTTTTTCTTAAATAATAATCATGAGCACTCAACACGCCGCGCCTTGGTCCTCTCTATACGACTGCCGTTACAGGTATGCGTTAAAAATGGCGTCCTATTTACTCTACTGTGCACTACTTTTGACCAGGGACCCTAGGTAGTAGTGCACCTTGTAGGGAACAGGGTGCCATCTGGGGCGAGATCCTCCTGATCTCTTAATCTACACCCACAGATTATTTGTTTAAACTCTCTGACACTTATCACCTCTTTCACCTCTTTTTTTTCTCTCCCCACTTCACTCTTCTCTCCTTTCATTTTCTCTCCCCACTTCTTTCCCTCAGCATCTTTCTCACCTCTTTCCTGCTCCCTCTAACAACCCCCCCATTTAATTATCCTTTTCCCCACCTCTCTCTCTCCTTTCTCCATCTCTCTCTTCTCTTTCATTCTTCCCCCCTCTCTTCCCTTGCCCAGCAACACACTAAATTAGATTTCCTCTCTGAGTGAGATGTGTTGTTCAGAGACTCTGTATGCCTATATTACAGGCACAGTCTGGCATCACTTAATGTTCTCTCTCTCTCTCCATCCATACAGGATTTAATGTTCTCTCTCTCTAAATCCATCCATTCAGGCTTTAATATTCTCTCTATCTCCATCCATATAGGCATTAATGTTCTCTCTCTCTCTCCATCCATACAGGATTTAATGTTCTCTCTCTCTAAATCCATCCATTCAGGCTTTAATATTCTCTCTATCTCCATCCATATAGGCATTAATGTTCTCTCTCTCCATCATACATGCTTTAATGTTCTCTCTCTCTCCATCCATACAGGCTTTAATGTTCTCTCTCTCTCTCCATCATACATGCTTTAATGTTCTCTCTCTCTCCATCCATACAGGATTTAATGTTCTCTCTCTCTCTCTCCATCCATACAGGATTTAATGTTCTCTCTCTCTCCATACATACAGGTTTTAATGTTCTCTCTCTCTCCATCCATACATGCTTTAATGTTCTCTCTCTCTCTTCATCCATACAGGTTTTAATGTTCTCTCTCTCTCCATCCATACATGCTTTAATGTTCTCTCTCCATCCATCCATCCATCCATCCATCCATCCATCCATCCATCCATCCATCGAGAGAGAGAAAAACGTTTCACCTGCTTCACCCCCCCCTTCCCATCATCACAGAATACCAACTCAAAATATGGACGCAACAGGACAACCGGACCTCTTCCAGACGATCAGTGAAAAAGGTGGCGTTCTTCGTCAACACCATGATCAGCTGGCTCAACTGGGGACGACCATGGAAGAGGGGCAGCTCTTCCATTTCATCCCGGGGGGGGGGATTAAACAGTACAGTAGTCCCACTACAGCTAGAGCTGCCCCCCCCCTGAGATGAAACAGTACTGTAGTCCTACTACAGCTAGAGCTGCCCCCCCCAGATGAAACAGTACTGTAGTCCCCCTACAGCTAGAGCTGTCCCCCCCTGAGATGAAACAGTACTGTAGTCCCCCTACAGCTAGAGCTGCCCCCCCCTGAGATGAAACAGTACTGTAGTCCTACTACAGCTAGAGCTGCCCCCCCCAGATGAAACAGTACTGTAGTCCCCCTACAGCTAGAGCTGTCCCCTCTGAGATGAAACAGTACTGTAGTCCTACTACAGCTAGAGCTGCCCCCCCCCTGAGATGAAACAGTACAGTAGTCCTACTACAGCTAGACCTACTACAGCTAACCTTATTGACAGAGTGAAAAGAAGGAAGCTTGTACAGACTAAAAATATCCCCCAAAATGCATCCTGTTTGTAACAAGGCACTAAAGTAATACTGCGAAAAATGTGGCAAAGCAATTATCTTATTTTCCTGAGTACAAAGTGTTATGTAAGGTGAAAATCCAATACAACACATAACTGAGTACCACTCTTCAGAGTGGTTTTTGTCACACAACACAACACACGTTTTGAGGGAGCGTGCAATTGTTAAACTGTCTGCAGGAATGTCCACCAGAACTGTTGCCAGATAATTCCATGTTTACTACTCTACCATAATTCCAGGCGTTTTAGAGAATTTGGCAGTACGTCCAACCGGCCTCACAACCGCAGACCACGTGTAACCATGCCAGTCCAGGACCTCCACATCCGGCTTTACACAAAACAAACAGCAGATGAAAATGTGGGTTTGCACAACTAAATAATTTTTGCACAAACTGCCAGAAAACATCTCAGGGAAGCTTATCTTCGTGCTCGTCGTCCTCACCAGGGTCTTGACCTGACTACAGTTCGGCATCGTGACTGACTTCAGTGGGAAAATGCTCACCTTCAATGGCCACTGACATGCTGGAGAAGTGTGCTCTTCACGGATTAATCTGTTCCGGGTAGATGGCAGGCAGCGTGTATGGCGTCATGTGGGTGAGTGGTTTCCTGATGTCAACATTGTGAACAGAGTGCCCCATGGTGGCTGTGGTGGTATGGTATGGGAAGGCATAAGCTACGGACAATGAATGCGATTGCATTTTATCAATTGCAATTTGAATGCATAGAGATACCGTGACGAGATCTTGAGGCCCATTGTCATACCATTCTTCCGCCGCCACCACCTCATGTTTCAGCATGATAACTGTACACAATTCCTGGAAGCTGAAAATGTCCCAGTTCTTCCATGGCCTTCATACTCACCAGACATCATCCATTGAGCATGTTTGGGATGCGCTGGATCAACGTGTACGACAGCGTATTCCAGTTCCCGCCAATATCCAACAACTTCACACAGCCATTGACGAGGAGTGGGACAACATTCCACAATCAACAGCCTAATCAATTCTATGCGAAGGAGATGTCTCGTGCTGTATGAGGCAAATGGTGGTCATACCAGATACTGACTGTTTTTCTGATCCACGCCCCTACCTTTTTTAAATTTATTTTTTACTTACAACTCACCAGGACAAGACCATTGACCTTCTCTACTCCAATGTGAAAGATGCCTACTGCTCGACTGCTCTGCCTCCACTGGGACCGCCTGACCACAACTGCGTCCAGCTACTACCAGAATACAGCCCACTGATCCAGAGACAACGTGTCACTCAGACGGTGATTCACGAATGGACACCCGAAGCTGGGGAGGATGTAGAGAGCTGCTTTTGAAGGTACAGATTGTAATCTGTTTACAACTGGGAAGAGACATCTGAATGCGTAATGGACTACGTTAACTTCTGTACTGATAAATGTGGTGCCAAGCAAAACAGTAAAAATGCTATGTAAATAATAAGCCTTGGGTCACAAAAGAAATCAAGGAGGCACTCAACAGGAAAAAGAAAGGCTGGGAGAAGAACAGAAAGAGATTAAAGGGCTGATCAGAAAAGGCAAACATGAATACAAATTGAAGCTAGAAAGCAAAGCTACAAGCGAATAACATCAAGGATGTCTGGGATGGTATGAGGAAGATAACAGGCTACAACACCAGAGGACAACTACCCCAGGAAGAGTAGCTGCTGCCTTGGCAACTATAAATACAAAACTACAGAGTGATGAGGGAAGTGACAGAGTCACTGAGTTTAACCTTTTTTTAAAACATTTTTTATTACCAGATTAGAAAAGTATGATTTCTCAGCAGAGAAATAGTAGATAGGGGAGGTTCTGGACTCTGATCTGGGAACCACTGAGCCCATGAGCATCTGAGAGGAACAAATGGTCAAGCAGCTGAAGAGGGTTAGTCCCAGTAAGTCTGGGAAGCACTGAGCCCACGAGCATCTGAGAGGAACAAATGGTCAAGCAGCTGAAGAGGGTTAGTCCCAGTAAGTCTGGGAAGCACTGAGCCCAACGAGCATCTGAGAGGAACAAGTGGTCAAGCAGCTGAAGAGGGTTAGTCCCAGTAAGTCTGGGAACCACTGAGCCCACGAGCATCTGAGAGGAACAAGTGGTCAAGCAGCTGAAGAGGGTTAGTCCCAGTAAGTCTGGGAAGCACTGAGCCCACGAGCATCTGAGAGGAACAAGTGGTCAAGCAGCTAAAGAGGATTAGTCCCAGTAAGTCTGGGAACCACTGAGCCCACGAGCATCTGAGAGGAACAAGTGGTCAAGCAGCTGAAGAGGGTTAGTCCCAGTAAGTCTGGGAAGCACTGAGCCCAACGAGCATCTGAGAGGAACAAGTGGTCAAGCAGCTGAAGAGGGTTAGTCCCAGTAAGTCTGGGAAGCACTGAGCCCACGAGCATCTGAGAGGAACAAGTGGTCAAGCAGCTGAAGAGGATTAGTCCCAGTAAGTCTGGGAAGCACTGAGCCCACGAGCATCTGAGAGGAACAAGTGGTCAAGCAGCTGAAGAGGGTTAGTCCCAGTAAGTCTGGGAACCACTGAGCCCACGAGCATCTGAGAGGAACAAATGGTCAAGCAGCTGAAGAGGGTTAGTCCCAGTAAGTCTGGGAACCACTGAGCCCACGAGCATCTGAGAGGAACAAGTGGGGAAGCAGCTGAAGAGGGTTAGTCCCAGTAAGTCTGGGAAGCACCGAGCCCACGAGCATCTGAGAGGAACAAGTGGGGAAGCAGCTGAAGAGGATCAGTCCCAATAAGTCAGCCTGATGGGGTTAAAGCCAGAGGACTCAAGGTGTGTGCTAATCAAATGGCTTTCATACTGCAGTATAATGTCAACCTGTCCCTAATAATATCAGATATTCCTACTAAATGAAAAACATCCTGCATAGTGCCCATCTCAAAGACTTTGACCAGTGGCATTGACATCACAAGTCAGCAGGTTTTAATACCCTTATAAAGTCAAAGTGATAGCCTCTCTGAAAACTTTGCATTTCGCCTTAGGCCCCAAAACTGGTGTTGAAGATGCTCTGCTCTACATCCTCCATAGAGTACATGAGCACCTGGAGAAGCCCGGCTGTGGTGACAACAATGTCCTTTGACTTCTTCAGTGCTTTCAATACCATATAACCCGACTCTGTTGTTCAATACCATATAACCCGACTCTGTTGTTCAATACCATATAACCCGACTCTGTTGTTCAATACCATATAACCCCACTCTGTTGTTCAATACCATATAACCCGACTCTGTTGTTCAATACCATATAACCCCACTCTGTTGTTCAATACCATATAACCCCACTCTGTTGTTCAATACCATATAACCCCACTCTGTTGTTCAATACCATATAACCCGACTCTGTTGTTCAATACCATATAACCCGACTCTGTTGTTCAATACCATATAACCCCACTCTGTTGTTCAATACCATATAACCCGACTCTGTTGTTCAATACCATATAACCCCACTCTGTTGTTCAATACCATATAACCCGACTCTGTTGTTCAATACCATATAACCCGACTCTGTTGTTCAATACCATATAACCCGACTCTGTTGTTCAATACCATATAACCCCACTCTGTTGTTCAATACCATATAACCCGACTCTGTTGTTCAATACCATATAACCCGACTCTGTTGTTAAATACCATATAACCCGACTCTGTTGTTCAATACCATATAACCCGACTCTGTTGTTCAATACCATATAACCCGACTCTGTTGTTCAATACCATATAACCCGACTCTGTTGTTCAATACCATATAACCCGACTCTGTTGTTCAATACCATATAACCCGACTCTGTTGTTCAATACCATATAACCCCACTCTGTTGTTCAGTACAATACAACCCCACCTGTTGTTCAGTACAATACAACCCCACCTGTTGTTCAGTACAATACAACCCCACTCTGTTTTTCAATACCTGTTGTTCAGTACAATACAACCCCACCTGTTGTTCAGTACAATACAACCCCACCTGTTGTTCAGTACAATACAACCCCACCTACTGTTCAAAAGATAAAGGACATTCACACTGACTCCACAGGGCTGTAATGAGACCCACCCACTCCACAAGGCTGTAATGAGACACACCCACTCCACAGGGCTGTAATGAAACACACCCACTCCACAGGGCTGTAATGAGACCCACCCACTCCACAGGGCTGTAATGAGACCCACCCACTCCACAAGGCTGTAATGAGACACACCCACTCCACAGGGCTGTAATGAGACACACCCACTCCACAGGGCTGTAATGAGACCCACCCACTCCACAGGGCTGTAATGAGACCCACCCACTCCACAGGGCTGTAATGAGACCCACCCACTCCACAAGGCTGTAATGAGACACACCCACTCCACAGGGCTGTAATGAGACCCACCCACTCCACAGGGCTGTAATGAGACCCACCCACTCCACAGGGCTGTAATGAGACCCACCCACTCCACAGGGCTGTAATGAGACCCACCCACTCCACAAGGCTGTAATGAGACACACCCACTCCACAGGGCTGTAATGAGACCCACCCACTCCACAGGGCTGTAATGAGACCCACCCACTCCACAGGGCTGTAATGAGACCCACCCACTCCACAGGGTTGTAATGAGACACACCCACTCCACAGGGCTGTAATGAGACACACCCACTCCACAGGGCTGTAATGAGACACACCCACTCCACAGGGCTGTAATGAGACCCACCCACTCCACAGGGCTGTAATGAGACACACCCACTCCACAGGGCTGTAATGAGACACACCCACTCCACAGTGCTGTAATGAGACCAACCCACTCCACAGGGCTGTAATGAGACATACCCACTCCACAGGGCTTTAATGAGACCCACCCACTCCACAGGGCTGTAATGAGACACACCCACTCCACAGGGCTGTAATGAGACCCACCCACTCCACAGGGCTGTAATGAGACACACCCACTCCACAGGGCTGTAATGACAGGAGTAGCTTCAGTAGCAGGTTCATCCTGCCCAGATGTTCCACAGAGAGGTTTAGAAGGTTGTTTTACCCAACAGACATAAGGCTTTTTAATGAGTGTAATTGATGAACATTTTTATGAGGTCTTGGTATTGGAACGTGTTGCTTGTTCCCCCCCCTCCCCCAGAGTAGGATAGAAAAACAACACTGTTTTTTTTCCCAAAACTGGAATCAGACTATTCTTTGTTGGCTACTATTGTTGGTGTTGTGCAGGTGACATTTTGTACATATACTTTTTGGTCATATTTTACACCCTTTTTTCTCTCCCCAGTTTTGATCTTGTCTCATCGCTGCAACAACCCCAACGGGCTCGGGAGACAAAGGTCCAGTCATACGTCCTCTGAAACATGACCCGCCAAACTGCGCTTCTTAACCCTTCGCCCGCTTTACTCTGTGCAGGCGCCTTTAAGGTTCTTCATATGTTTTTTTCTTTTTTTGATCATGTGTATCAATGTCCCAAGTCTGGAATAATAAAGTAATATACTTACACTATTATTGCATACAGAGTGAGTCCATGTAACTTATTATGTGACTTGTTAAGCACATCTTTACTCCTGGATTTAATTAGGCTTGGCACCATTCAAACAGTTTTAGAAACTTCAGAGTGTTTTCTATCCAAATCTACTAGTAATATGCATATTCTATTTTCTGGGCCAGAGTAGTAACCTGTTTAAATTGGGTACGTTTTTCATCCGGCCGTGAAAATACTGCCCCCTAGCTCCTAGAGGTTAAATAGTTATTGATTCATTTTGACATTATGGAGTATTGTGTGTAGACCAGTGACAAAAAAAACATGAAGACTGATCATGTGGATGTGTAAAACATGAAGACTGATCATGTGGATGTGTAAAACATGAAGACTGATCATGTGGATGTGTAAAACATGAAGACTGATCATGTGGATGTGTAAAACATGAAGGCTGATCA
Source organism: Salmo trutta (assembly GCF_901001165.1). Lineage (NCBI taxonomy): Eukaryota > Metazoa > Chordata > Actinopteri > Salmoniformes > Salmonidae > Salmo > Salmo trutta. Next base: position 90,925,429 of record NC_042968.1, on the reverse strand, counting down.
TGAGGATATGTAACCATACAATAAAGCATGTACATCTAAGTAAAAAAGGGTTTAGTAGACTACTGGCACAGTATGTGTTTTGTTACACTCAGATTCAATAACGGGGGATTGAGACAGATTTAGTGCTGTTGCTGTGACCGCAGTAAAATTCCACTTGACCTTTGAGTCGCGGTAATCTCCTCTTATGCACTCTGGACATGCGATGGTAGTACCCAACTCGCTAATGGCAATCAGGTCGCTAATGCCCTGGTACTCAAGGCTCTATTGCTTTTTAAATCTCACCTCACTGTGATTGACCAATTTTGAAGAAAGACGTTCAACAACAGGATTTTAAAGAGTGGAGAAAAAAAACGCATGATTTTTCTTTGTATTATCTTTTACCAGATCTAATTTGTTATATTCTCCTACATTCATTTCACATTTTCCACAAACTTCTAAGTGTTTCCTTTCAAATGGTATCAAGAATATGCATATCCTTGCTTCAGGTCCTGAGCTACAGGCAGTTAGATTTGGGTATGTCATTTTAGGCGAAAATTGAAAAAAAAAAATGTCAGATCCTTTTAGCCTACAATTATAGTGACTTTGCATTTGATCTTCTATATCCTAGTTATAGGGCTTGTTTATATTTTCATAATTAATAGGCTGACAAACCTTTAGCTATACAGAGTATGTCAACACCGTGTGTTTCCATCTCCTCTCTCTCCTTCATTCCCTTCTCGAGCACACAGAGAGAGTGGCTGGTCGACAGTTTAACTAGCATGCTAGCACACGGTGTCACTAACTAGCAAGCTAGGTAGTTAGTTAGCTAGCACACATTGTCGCTAACTAGAAAGCTAGGTAGTTAGTTAGCTAGCACACGGTGTCACTAACTAGCACACGGTGTCACTAACTAGCAAGCTAGGTAGTTAGTTAGCTAGCACACAGTGTCGCTAACTAGCAAGCTAGGTAGTTAGTTAGCTAGCACACAGTGTCGCTAACTAGAAAGCTAGGTAGTTAGTTAGCTAGCACACAGTGTCGCTAACTAGCAAGCTAGGTAGTTAGTTAGCTAGCACACAGTGTCGCTAACTAGAAAGCTAGGTAGTTAGTTAGCTAGCACACGGTGTCACTAACTAGCACACGGTGTCACTAACTAGCAAGCTAGGTAGTTAGTTAGCTAGCACACATTGTCGCTAACTAGAAAGCTAGGTAGTTAGTTAGCTAGCACACGGTGTCACTAACTAGCACACGGTGTCACTAACTAGCAAGCTAGGTAGTTAGTTAGCTAGCACACAGTGTCGCTAACTAGCAAGCTAGGTAGTTAGTTAGCTAGCACACAGTGTCGCTAACTAGAAAGCTAGGTAGTTAGTTAGCTAGCACACAGTGTCGCTAACTAGCAAGCTAGGTAGTTAGTTAGCTAGCACACAGTGTCGCTAACTAGCAAGCTAGGTAGTTAGTTAGCTAGCACACAGTGTCGCTAACTAGCAAGCTAGGTAGTTAGTTAGCTAGCACACAGTGTCGCTAACTAGAAAGCTAGGTAGTTAGTTAGCTAGCACACAGTGTCGCTAACTAGCAAGCTAGGTAGTTAGTTAGCTAGCACACAGTGTCGCTAACTAGAAAGCTAGGTAGTTAGTTAGCTAGCACACAGTGTCGCTAACTAGAAAGCTAGGTAGTTAGTTAGCTAGCACACAGTGTCGCTAACTAGCAAGCTAGGTAGTTAGTTAGCTAGCACACAGTGTCGCTAACTAGCAAGCTAGGTAGTTAGTTAGCTAGCACACAGTGTCGCTAACTAGAAAGCTAGGTAGTTAGTTAGCTAGCACACAGTGTCGTTAACTAGAAAGCTAGGTAGTTAGTTAGCTAGCACACAGTGTCGCTAACTAGAAAGCTAGGTAGTTAGTTAGCTAGCACACAGTGTCGCTAACTAGAAAGCTAGGTAGTTAGTTAGCTAGCACACAGTGTCCCCCTATTCTCCCAACTGCTGTGCTAGCAGTGTCCTTCGCCCCCGCCTGTCGGGAATTGTTTTCCTACAGTTCTGTTAACAACTGTTTAGTGCAGGTGTTCGGCAGGCGGGAGCGAAGGACACTGATAATACTTTTATTTCCCTTTTGACCCACATTCAGAAGAGTCACAAGCATGGGGGGTTCATGTAGGAACCAATGGGATGCTCGGGGGGGAGGGAGGGTGTTTCTGCAGATGAAGGAATGCCCACATGCAGGAACGCCCCCGACATGCCGGTTGCAGTTGCACGCTAGAGTTTGGGCGGAATATCACATGTTGCGCAGGGAGAAGTTGCATGCAGGGAGAAGTTGCATGCAGGGAGAAGTTGCATGCTCCTCAAACAGTGGTTGATGCATGGAGTGAAATATCCAGAGTAGCCTAGCTGGCATGATTTGTATTTTGTATTTATTATGGATCCCCATTAGCTGCTGGCAAAGCAGCAGCTACTCTTCCTGGGGTCAAGCAAAATTAAGGCAGTTTTTACCATTTGAAAACATTACAATACATTGACAGATTTCACAACACACTGTGTGCCCTCATACCCCTACTCCACCACTACCACATATCTACAGTACTCGCTCCGGAATGGGAAAAATATGCTTTCTATTTTATTCTGCTAGGTTCAATTATATTCTTCTTACTATAAAAAAATCATATAATATTAAATAATGGCACGGGACGTAGGCATATCTTGTCTGCTAAATGAACAAACCTACAGCCTATGGCATGGAGCATAGCCAGATAACATACAGTAGGACAACTCTTCTGAAATACATTTTCATCATAATGTTTCTTTAGACCTGACTAAAAATAAATAATGGATTTATTGTGATGGTGTATATTAAATTGATTTATTATACTTTTTTTTTAAATGTAGATGTTCCAAAGGTGCATCAGCGGCTTGTATGACGGAGGCGTGGAGATGCTAAACGTGTTTATATTAATTAACGGTCAATTATCGTGACACGGGCAGTCTTTTGCAGGTCAATAACCGGCTGACAAAATGTCATGACCACCACAACCCTAGATGGGCTGTTAGCAAGTATATGAAAAGTTGAAGGGGGGTGATTGACTTGTAGACAGTGTAGTTGTGTAAGAGCACCTACAGCTGTGCAGAGTAGACCAGCACTGCCAACAATGAAATCAATAGTCTAGAACAGTCTACTAACATCTCCTCTCCCCCCATACCAAATAACTGACTGCAGGAGTGTGTAAAGTTTGAGGAGAAACTTGTCTTGTAGACAGTTTAGAGTATCGGTGATAGTGTATTGGTAATTTGTTTTATTATTTTTATTTATAAATCATGCATACTAACCTTCACACACACAATACCCACCACCCCCCAACTGACACCAGTCAGTCACCCACACCACCCCTTCCTTACTAATACCACATTTTCTCCAATTTAGACTTCAAGCCTCGCAGGAAAAATCAACTAAGCCTCCATAAAATGTACACGTTGTAGCCTACTTGTTAAAACATATCAACTATGACAACAAGACACAGGGCATGTTTATGCCTAGCTCCAGTATATTTATTTTCTCATCGTGGAAAGATGTAGTAGATTTTAGAAGTTGACTTACACAATCTCCTGGTGCTGAGCTTGATGTTGAGGCCGCTGCAGATGTTGATGGGATCGGACTCTAAATACATGTAGTCATGTTAGCCTCTGCGGTAGTTAGTTAGCTAACATAACATAACATAACCTAACAAAGCCAATGTTAGCTTGCAAAGTTACAAATCACTTCGCCAGATAGTAGCTGGCTAATTGCATTGATATGCTTTGGAATGTCTAGCTAGCATATTATGAAAACTAGCTAGCTATATTTTGGTGTAGATAAACAAATGCAGTTTGCTACCTAGCTAGTTTGCTAGGTAACGTTAGCTACCTTACCTCAGCTTGCCCTCTTTTCTGCTGCACTGATGTTGGCTGATAGGATGGCCTTCCTCTTAGAAGTGAAGGGGAAGATCGATGGAATAGCATCATTTTTCAACATTCGATGACATGGCCACCCCATTAGTTGAGCCAGTTCCGTTTCAAAATCCTCTGAAAGTGAAAGTTTGAAAGTGCAAGTGCTGAAAGTGCTGATTACATACACAGATTTTGATATTACTCAAATACACCTCCATGGGGCGGTCCTCCACTTCCTGAAATCATTAAGAATTCTGGATATTGTGTTTTGCTTACAACCAGGAAACGTAGCTGGCTAGTTTCTACTGGTGAGATACCCGGGGAGCTCCCGAGTGGCGCAGCAGTCTAAGGCACTGCATCTCTGTGCTAAAGGTGTCACTACATACCCTGGTTCGATTCCAGGCTGTTTCACAACCGACTGTTATTGGGATTCCCATAGGGCGGCGCACAATTGGCCCAGTGTCGTCCAGGTTAGGGTTTGATTGGGGTAGGCCGTCATGATGAATAAGAATTTGTTCGTAACTGACTTAGGCTCGTATTTACATGTAGGATATTCAAATGTTTTATGACACATATGATATGTTAATAACATAATAATGAACATATATAGTGAAATAGAGCAGCGGTGAAATTTCCCTCGAACGCTTACAGTTGCTGTATATAAACTTAATGTGATGAACAGGAATGCCATTTACTGTCAATGGTGGACAATAACATCTAGCTGAAAGCCACACCCCCTAATAAGCCACACCTCCTGACCCAGCTGCTAACCCAGCATGAGTGTAAGAAATACCCAATTGATGGTAAATTAACCCATTTAAGGGGAAATCCCAACAACAAGGCAGTTAACCCACTGTTCCTAGGCCGTCATTGAAAATAAGAATTTGTTCTTAATAACTTCTTAAGGCTAGGGGACAGTATGTTGACGTCCGGATGAAAAGCGTGGCCAAAAAGAAACTAGGATATGCATATAATTGGTAGATTTGGATAGAAAACACTCTAACGTTTCTAAAACTGTTAAAATAATATCTGTGAGTATAGCAGAACTGATTTGGCAGGCGAAACTCCGAGGACAAACCATCCAGGGAAATTATTTTTTTGAAGTCATTTGATTTCCCAAGTCTTTTCTATGGGAAGCCCTATTTATGAGGAACCTGGTTGCAGGTCCTATGGCTTCCACTAGATGTCAACCATCTTTAGGAATTTTTCGATGTCTTTCTTTTGAGAAATGAAGAAGCAGGGCTATTCATTGTAAGTATAACTCCAGGTGGTCTCTATTGTTTTTCATGAACTGGGACGCGCTTCACGTTGTTTTTATCCGGTATTAGAAACAGCTTATTCCATCTTAAATTGTATCGATTATTACATTTTAGGATACCTGAGGTTGGATTAGGAACGTTGTTTGAAATGTTTGGACCAAGTTTACAGGTAACTTATTAGATACTTTGTAGTCGTCATGTTGGGCGAGTTGGAACCGGTGTATTTCTGAATCAAACGCGACATTTTAGGGATATAAAGAAGGAATTTATCGAACAAAACGACTATTCATTGTGTCAATGAGACATTTGGGATTGCAAAAAGAAGAATATCTTCAAAGGTAAGGCATTTATTATATGCCTATTTCTGACTTTTGTGTCGCACCTGCCTGGTTGAAAAATTATTTTCATGTGTTTCTATGCGGGGCGCTGTCCTCAGATAATCGCATGATGTGCTTTCGCCGTAAAGCCTTTTTGAAATCTGACACAGCGGCTGGATAAAGGTAAGCTTTATTTTGATGTATTACACATATGTTTTCCTGAATGTTGAATATTGATATTCCTGTAGTTTGAATTTGGCACGCTGCCATTTCACTGGGTGTTGTCAAATCGATCCCGCTAAAGGGATTGGCGCGTGAAGGCATCCATAAGAGTTAACTGACTTGCCTAGTTAAATAAAGGTAACATAAAAAAAAAAAATTCACACAACCCAACTGGCTGAGTGAAAATAACTTAACATGTCTTCTTTCCACTATTTAACCAGTGCTGGGTTACCAAATAACCCAAATTGTGTTGTTTTTCGGCAATTATTTTTTGAGTGTAGTGGGTTAGTGTCGCTGGGAACCTCACGGCTGTGTTCTCATTGTAATCCGTGATATTTGCTAGCCGTGCCACATCATCCGTCGAAAGAAAGTGAGAAAGATGATCTCTGCACACCCGGTATCCATGGTAATGGACATTGATTCATTTTCTTTGGAACAGTACCATTTCCTTTTCTACTTAGAAAGAAGAGAGAGAGAGGAGAGGAGCAAAGGTACTCTGAGTTTTCTACCCAGAGAAAAGACAGAGGGAGGAGAAGAGAGGTTGTCAGTACCAGTCTCTATAGCTAAAATTACACTCATTTTCATTGCTAAAGCAAACATATATAGAGACTTCCCCTAGCTCCTATAGAGACAGCAACAATATATAACAGTCCCTTCCCCTAGCTCCTATAGAAACAGTAACAATATATAACAGTCCCTTCCCCTAGCTCCTATAGAGACAGTAACAATATATAACAGTCCCTTCCCCTAGCTCCTATAGAAACAGTAACAATATATAACAGTCCCTTCCCCTAGCTCCTATAGAGACAGTAACAATATATAACAGTCCCTTCCCCTAGCTCCTATAGAAACAGTAACAATATATAACAGTCCCTTCCCCTAGCTCCTATAGAGACAGTAACAATATATAACAGTCCCTTCCCCTAGCTCCTATAGAAACAGTAACAATATATAACAGTCCCTTCCCCTAGCTCCTATAGAGACAGTAACAATATATAACAGTCCCTTCCCCTAGCTCCTATAGAAACAGTAACAATATATAACAGTCCCTTCCCCTAGCTCCTATAGAGACAGTAACAATATATAACAGTCCCTTCCCCTAGCTCCTATAGAAACAGTAACAATATATAACAGTCCCTTCCCCTAGCTCCTATAGAGACAGTAACAATATATAACAGTCCCTTCCCCTAGCTCCTATAGAGACAGTAACAATATATAACAGTCCCTTCCCCTAGCTCCTATAGAGACAGTAACAATAGATAACAGTCCCTTCCCCTAGCTCCTATAGAAACAGTAACAATATATAACAGTCCCTTCCCCTAGCTTCTATAGAGACAGTAACAAAATATAACAGTCCCTTCCCCTAGCTCCTATAGAGACAGTAACAATATATAACAGTCCCTTCCCCTAGCTCCTATAGAGACAGTAACAATATATAACAGTCCCTTCCCCTAGCTCCTATAGAAACAGTAACAATATATAACAGTCCCTTCCCCTAGCTCCTATAGAGACAGTAACAATATATAACAGTCCCTTCCCCTAGCTCCTATAGAGACAGTAACAATATATAACAGTCCCTTCCCCTAGCTCCTATAGAGACAGTAACAATATATAACAGTCCCTTCCCCTAGCTCCTATAGAGACAGTAACAATATATAACAGTCCCTTCCCCTAGCTCCTATAGAAACAGTAACAATATATAACAGTCCCTTCCCCTAGCTCCTATAGAAACAGTAACAATATATAACAGTCCCTTCCCCTAGCTCCTATAGAAACAGTAACAATATATAACAGTCCCTTCCCCTAGCTCCTATAGAGACAGTAACAATATAAAACAGTCCCTTCCCCTAGCTCCTATAGAAACAGTAACAATATATAACAGTCCCTTCCCCTAGCTCCTATAGAGACAGTAACAATATATAACAGTCCCTTCCCCTAGCTCCTATAGAGACAGTAGCAATATATAACAGTCCCTTCCCCTAGCTCCTATAGAAACAGTAACAATATATAACAGTCCCTTCCCCTAGCTCCTATAGAGACAGTAACAATATATAACAGTCCCTTCCCCTAGCTCCTATAGAAACAGTAACAATATATAACAGTCCCTTCCCCTAGCTCCTATAGAGACAGTAACAATATATAACAGTCCCTTCCCCTAGCTCCTATAGAAACAGTAACAATATATAACAGTCCCTTCCCCTAGCTCCTATAGAAACAGTAACAATATATAACAGTCCCTTCCCCTAGCTCCTATAGAAACAGTAATAATATATAACAGTCCCTTCCCCTAGCTCCTATAGAGACAGTAACAATATATAACAGTCCCTTCCCCTAGCTCCTATAGAGACAGTAACAATATATAACAGTCCCTTCCCCTAGCTCCTATAGAGACAGTAACAATATATAACAGTCCCTTCCCCTAGCTCCTATAGAAACAGTAACAATATATAACAGTCCCTTCCCCTAGCTCCTATAGAAACAGTAACAATATATAACAGTCCCTTCCCCTAGCTCCTATAGAAACAGTAACAATTAATAACAGTCCCTTCCCCTAGCTCCTATAGAGACAGTAACAATATATAACAGTCCCTTCCCCTAGCTCCTATAGAGACAGTAACAATATATAACAGTCCCTTTCCCTAGCTCCTATAGAGACAGTAACAATATATAACAGTCCCTTCCCCTAGCTCCTATAGAGACAGTAACAATATATAACAGTCCCTTCCCCTAGCTCCTATAGAGACAGTAACAATATATAACAGTCCCTTCCCCTAGCTCCTATAGAGACAGTAACAATATATAACAGTCCCTTCCCCTAGCTCCTATAGAAACAGTAACAATATATAACAGTCCCTTCCCCTAGCTCCTTGAGAGACAGTAACAATATATAACAGTCCCTTCCCCTAGCTCCTATAGAGACAGTAACAATATATAACAGTCCCTTTCCCTAGCTCCTATAGAGACAGTAACAATATATAACAGTCCCTTCCCCTAGCTCCTGTAGAGACAGTAACAATATATAACAGTCCCTTCCCCTAGCTAATATAGAGACAGTAACAATATATAACAGTCCCTTCCCCTAGCTCCTATAGAGACAGTAACAATATATAACAGTCCCTTCCCCTAGCTCCTATAGAGACAGTAACAATATATAACAGTCCCTTCCCCTAGCTCCTATAGAAACAGTAACAATATATAACAGTCCCTTCCCCTAGCTCCTATAGAAACAGTAACAATATATAACAGTCCCTTCCCCTAGCTCCTATAGAAACAGTAACAATATATAACAGTCCCTTCCCCTAGCTCCTATAGAGACAGTAACAATATATAACAGTCCCTTCCCCTAGCTCCTATAGAGACAGTAACAATATATAACAGTCCCTTCCCCTAGCTCCTATAGAGACAGTAGCAATATATAACAGTCCCTTCCCCTAGCTCCTATAGAAACAGTAACAATATATAACAGTCCCTTCCCCTAGCTCCTATAGAGACAGTTACAACATATAACAGTCCCTTCCCCTAGCTCCTATAGAAACAGTAACAATATATAACAGTCCCTTCCCCTAGCTCCTATAGAGACAGTAACAATATATAACAGTCCCTTCCCCTAGCTCCTATAGAAACAGTAACAATATATAACAGTCCCTTCCCCTAGCTCCTATAGAAACAGTAACAATATACAACAGTCCCTTCCCCTAGCTCCTATATAGAGAGACAGTAACAATATATAACAGTCCCTTCCGCTAGCTCCTATAGAGACAGTAACAATATATAACAGTCCCTTCCCCTAGCTCCTATAGAAACAGTAACAATATATAACAGTCCCTTCCCCTAGCTCCTATAGAGACAGTAACAATATATAACAGTCCCTTCCCCTAGCTCCTATAGAGACAGTAGCAATATATAACAGTCCCTTCCCCTAGCTCCTATAGAAACAGTAACAATATATAACAGTCCCTTCCCCTAGCTCCTATAGAGACAGTTACAATATATAACAGTCCCTTCCCCTAGCTCCTATAGAAACAGTAACAATATATAACAGTCCCTTCCCCTAGCTCCTATAGAGACAGTAACAATATATAACAGTCCCTTCCCCTAGCTCCTATAGAAACAGTAACAATATATAACAGTCCCTTCCCCTAGCTCCTATAGAAACAGTAACAATATATAACAGTCCCTTCCCCTAGCTCCTATAGAGACAGTAACAATATACAACAGTCCCTTCCCCTAGCTCCTATATAGAGAGACAGTAACAATATATAACAGTCCCTTCCGCTAGCTCCTATAGAGACAGTAACAATATATAACAGTCCCTTCCCATAGCTCCTATAGAAACAGTAACAATATATAACAGTCCCTTCCCCTAGCTCCTATAGAGACAGTAACAATATATAACAGTCCCTTCCCCTAGCTCCTATAGAGACAGTAACAATATATAACAGTCCCTTCCCCTAGCTCCTATAGAGACAGTAACAATATATAACAGTCCCTTCCCCTAGGTCCTATAGTGACAGTAACAATATATAACAGTCCCTTCCCCTAGCTCCTATAGAAACAGTAACAATATATAACAGTCCCTTCCCCTAGCTCCTATAGAGACAGTAACAATATATAACAGTCCCTTCCCCTAGCTCCTATAGAGACAGTAACAATATATAACAGTCCCTTCCCCTAGCTCCTATAGAGACAGTAACAATATATAACAGTCCCTTCCCCTAGCTCCTATAGAGACAGTAACAATATATAACAGTCCCTTCCCCTAGCTCCTATATAAACAGTAACAATATATAACAGTCCCTTCCCCTAGCTCCTATAGAGACAGTAACAATATATAACAGTCCCTTCCCCTAGCTCCTATAGAGACAGTAACAATATATAACAGTCCCTTCCCCTAGCTCCTATAGAGACAGTAACAATATATAACAGTCCCTTCCCCTAGCTCCTATAGAGACAGTAACAATATATAACAGTCCCTTCCCCTAGCTCCTATAGAAACAGTAACACTATATAACAGTCCCTTCCCCTAGCTCCTATAGAAACAGTAACAATATATAACAGTCCCTTCCACTAGCTCCTATAGAAACAGTAACAATATATAACAGTCCCTTCCCCTAGCTCCTATAGAAACAGTAACAATATATAACAGTCCCTTCCCCTAGCTCCTATAGAGATTGTAACAATATATAACAGTCCCTTCCCCTAGCTCCTATAGAGACAGTAACAATATATAACAGTCCCTTCCCCTAGCTCCTATAGAAACAGTAACAATATATAACAGTCCCTTCCCCTAGCTCCTATAGAGACAGTAACAATATATAACAGTCCCTTCCCCTAGCTCCTATAGAAACAGTAACAATATATAACAGTCCCTTCCCCTAGCTCCTATAGAAACAGTAACAATATATAACAGTCCCTTCCCCTAGCTCCTACAGAGACAGTAACAATATATAAAAGTCCCTTCCCCCAGCTCCTATAGAGACAGTAACAGTATATAACAGTCCCTTCCCCTAGCTCCTATAGAGACAGTAACAATATATAACAGTCCCTTTCCCTAGCTCCTATAGAGACAGTAACAATATACAACAGTCCCTTCCCCTAGCTCCTATATAGAGAGACAGTAACAATATATAACAGTCCCTTCCGCTAGCTCCTATAGAGACAGTAACAATATATAACAGTCCCTTCCCATAGCTCCTATAGAAACAGTAGCAATATATAACAGTCCCTTCCCCTAGCTCCTATAGAGACAGTAACAATATATAACAGTCCCTTCCCCTAGCTCCTATAGAGACAGTAACAATATATAACAGTCCCTTCCCCTAGCTCCTATAGAGACAGTAACAATATATAACAGTCCCTTCCCCTAGGTCCTATAGTGACAGTAACAATATATAACAGTCCCTTCCCCTAGCTCCTATAGAAACAGTAACAATATATAACAGTCCCTTCCCCTAGCTCCTATAGAGACAGTAACAATATATAACAGTCCCTTCCCCTAGCTCCTATAGAGACAGTAACAATATATAACAGTCCCTTCCCCTAGCTCCTATAGAGACAGTAACAATATATAACAGTCCCTTCCCCTAGCTCCTATAGAGACAGTAACAATATATAACAGTCCCTTCCCCTAGCTCCTATATAAACAGTAACAATATATAACAGTCCCTTCCCCTAGCTCCTATAGAGACAGTAACAATATATAACAGTCCCTTCTTCTAGCTCCTATAGAGACAGTAACAATATATAACAGTCCCTTCCCCTAGCTCCTATAGAAACAGTAACAATATATAACAGTCCCTTCCCCTAGCTCCTATAGAGACAGTAACAATATATAACAGTCCCTTCCCCTAGCTCCTATAGAAACAGTAACAATATATAACAGTCCCTTCCCCTAGCTCCTATAGAAACAGTAACAATATATAACAGTCCCTTCCCCTAGCTCCTATAGAAACAGTAACAATATATAACAGTCCCTTCCCCTAGCTCCTATAGAAACAGTAACAATATATAACAGTCCCTTCCCCTAGCTCCTATAGAGACAGTAACAATATATAACAGTCCCTTCCCCTAGCTCCTATAGAGACAGTAACAATATATAACAGTCCCTTCCCCTAGCTCCTATAGAAACAGTAACAATATATAACAGTCCCTTCCCCTAGCTCCTATAGAAACAGTAACAATATATAACAGTCCCTTCCCCTAGCTCCTATAGAGACAGTAACAATATATAACAGTCCCTTCCCCTAGCTCCTATAGAAACAGTAACAATATATAACAGTCCCTTCCCCTAGCTCCTATAGAAACAGTATCAATATATAACAGTCCCTTCCCCTAGCTCCTACAGAGACAGTAACAATGTATAACAGTCCCTTCCCCCAGCTCCTATAGAGACAGTAACAATATATAACAGTCCCTTCCCCTAGCTCCTATAGAGACAGTAACAATATATAACAGTCCCTTCCCCTAGCTCCTATAGAGACAGTAACAATATATAACAGTCCCTTCCCCTAGCTCCTATAGAGACAGTAACAATATATAACAGTCCCTTCCCCTAGCTCCTATAGAGACAGTAACAATATATAACAGTCCCTTCCCCTAGCTCCTATAGAGACAGTAACAATATATAACAGTCCCTTCCCCTAGCTCCTATAGAGACAGTAACAACATATAACAGTCCCGTCCCCTAGCTCCTATAGAGACAGTAACAATATATAACAGTCCCTTCCCCTAGCTCCTATAGAGACAGTAACAATATATAACAGTCCCTTCCCCTAGCTCCTACAGAGACAGTAACAATATATAACAGTCCCTTCCCCCAGCTCCTATAGAGACAGTAACAATATATAACAGTCCCTTCCCCTAGCTCCTACAGAGACAGTAACAATATATAACAGTCCCTTCCCCTAGCTCCTATAGAGACAGTAACAATATATAACAGTCCCTTCCCCTATCTCCTATAGAGACAGTAACAATATATAACAGTCCCTTCCCCTAGCTCCTATAGAGACAGTAACAATATATAACAGTCCCTTCCCCTAGCTCCTATAGAGACAGTAACAATATATAACAGTCCCTTCCCCTAGCTCCTATAGAGACAGTAACAATATATAACAGTCCCGTCCCCTAGCTCCTATAGAGACAGTAACGATATATAACAGTCCCTTCCCCTAGCTCCTATAGAAACAGTATCAATATATAACAGTCCCTTCCCCTAGCTCCTATAGAGACAGTAACAATATATAACAGTCCCTTCCCCTAGCTCCTATAGAAACAGTAACAATATATAACAGTCCCTTCCCCTAGCTCCTATGGAAACAGTAACAATATATAACAGTCCCTTCCCCTAGCTCCTATAGAAACAGTAACAATATATAACAGTCCCTTCCCCTAGCTCCTATAGAGACAGTAACAATATATAACAGTCCCTTCCCCTAGCTCCTATAGAAACAGTAACAATATATAACAGTCCCTTCCCCTAGCTCCTATAGAGACAGTAACAATATATAACAGTCCCTTTCCCTAGCTCCTATAGAGACAGTAACAATATATAACAGTCCCTTCCCCTAGCTCCTATAGAGACAGTAACAATATATAACAGTCCCTTCCCCTAGCTCCTATAGAGACAGTAACAATATATAACAGTCCCTTCCCCTAGCTCCTATAGAAACAGTAACAATATATAACAGTCCCTTCCCCTAGCTCCTATAGAGACAGTAACAATATATAACAGTCCCTTCCCCTAGCTCCTATAGAAACAGTAACAATATATAACAGTCCCTTCCCCTAGTTCCTAGAGAGACAGTAACAATATATAACAGTCCCTTCCCCTAGCTCCTATAGAGACAGTAACAATATATAACAGTCCCTTTCCCTAGCTCCTATAGAGACAGTGTCATGTCAGCCCAGTCAAGTACGTCCTGTTCCTGCTCCTCGCACTGGCCCTGTGGGGCGTGAAAATAGTCTTGCACCTCCAAAGCCAGCACCACGCATCAGGCCTGCAGTGCGCAGTCCCCGTCCAGAGCTTCCGACGACAGTTCCCCGTCCAGAGCTTCCGGCGACAGTTCCCCGTTCAGAGCTTCCAGGCGATAGTGCCCCGTCTAGAGCTTCCGGCGACAGTTCCCCATCCTGTGCTTCCGGCGATGTCCTACAGTCTGGAGCCTGCAAAGCCGGCCCACAGTCCGGAACCTGCAGAGACGGCCTACAGTCCGGAGCCTGCAGTGTCGCCCTACAGTCCGGAGCCTGCAGTGTCGCCCTACAGTCCGGAACCGGCACAGCCAGAGTCGCCCTACAGTCCGGAACCGGCATAGCCAGAGTCGCCCTACAGTCCGGAACCGGCGCAGCCAGAGTCGCCCTACAGCCCGGAACCGGCGCAGCCAGAGTCTCCTTTCAGTCCGGAGATCCCAGAGTTGCACATCAGCCCGAGGTCTCCAGTGACGCGCATCAGCCCGAGGTCTCCAGTGACGCGCATCAGCCCTGAGCCTTCAGCGGGGGTGGACAGGTTAGGTTGGGGAATAAGGCCAGAGCCTGAGCCACCTCCATAGTAGGTGGGTTGGGGAGGGAGGGTGTAGCACAAGAACCGTCGGTGACGGTGGCCACCCTCCCTTCCCTCCCTTTAGTCTGGGATTATTTTTGTTTTGGGGTTTATTTTTGTTTGAGGTGCATCCAGGGTCTGCACCTTTGGAGGGGGGGTACTGTCACGTCCTGACCAGTAAAGAGGTTATTTGTTATTGTAGTTTGGTCAGGACGTGGCAGGGGCTGTTTGTTTAATGTGTTTCGGGGTTTGTTGGGCAATGTTCTATGTTAGTCTATTTCTATGTCTGTGTCTAGTTTATCTATTTCTATGCCTAGTTTATTGGTTTGACCTTCAATTGGAGGCAGCTGTTTCTCGTTGCCTCTAATTGAAGGTCCTATTTAGTAGGGGTGTTTTTTCATGGGTTTTTGTGGGTAGTTGTTCCGTGTGTAGCTGTATGTCTCACAGGACTGTTTTTTGTTGTTGTTGTTTTTAATTAAGTGTTTTGTTTCGTTTTCTTCTCAATAAACAAGAAGATGAGCATACACATTCCCGCTGCGCCTTGGTCCCATCAGTACGACGAACGTGACAGACAGCTCCTATAGAGACAGTAACAATATATAACAGTCCCTTCCCCTAGCTCCTATAGAGACAGTAACAATATATAACAGTCCCGTCCCCTAGCTCCTATATAGAGAGACAGTAACAATATATAACAGTCCCTTCCCCTAGTTCCTATAGAGACAGTAACAATAAATAACAGTCCCTTCCCCTAGCTCCTATAGAGACAGTAACAATATATAACAGTCCCGTCCCCTAGCTCCTATATAGAGAGACTGCAACAATATATAACAGTCCCTTCCCCTAGCTCCTACAGAGACAGCAACAATATATAACAGTCCCTTCCCCTAGCTCCTATAGAGACAGTAACAATATATAACAGTCCCTTCCCCTAGCTCCTATAGAGACAGTAACAATATATAACAGTCCCTTCTCCTAGCTCCTACAGAGACCGTAACAATATATAACAGTCCCTTCCCCTAGCTCCTATATAGAGAGACAGTAACAATATATAACAGTCCCTTCCCCTAGCTCCTATATAGAGAGACAGTAACAATATATAACAGTCCCTTCCCCTAGCTCCTATATAGAGAGACAGTAACAATATATAACAGTCCCTTCCCCTAGCTCCTATAGAGACAGTAACAATATATAACAGTCCCTTCCCCTAGCTCCTACAGAGACAGTAACAATATATAACAGTCCCTTTCCCTAGCTCCTATAGAGACAGTAACAATATATAACAGTCCCTTTCCCTAGCTCCTATAGAGACAGTAACAATATATAACAGTCCCTTCCCCTAGCTCCTGTAGAGACAGTAACAATATATAACAGTCCCTTCCCCTAGCTCCTATAGAAACAGTAACAATATATAACAGTCCCTTCCCCTAGCTCCTATAGAGACAGTAACAATATATAACAGTCCCTTCCCCCAGCTCCTATAGAGACAGTAACAATATATAACAGTCCCTTCCCCTAGCTCCTGTAGAGACAGTAACAATATATAACAGTCCCTTCCCCTAGCTCCTATAGAGACAGTAACAATATATAACAGTCCCTTCCCCTAGCTCCTATAGAGACAGCAACAATATATAACAGTCCCTTCCCCTAGCTCCTATAGAGACAGTAACAATATATAACAGTCCCTTTCTGTAGCTCCTATAGAGACAGTAACAATATATAACAGTCCCTTTCCCTAGCTCCTATAGAGACAGTAACAATATATAACAGTCCCTTCCCCTAGCTCCTATAGAGACAGTAACAATATATAACAATCCCTTCCCCTAGCTCCTATAGAGACAGTAACAATATATAACAGTCCCTTCCCCTAGCTCCTATAGAGACAGTAACAATATATAACAGTCCCTTCCCCTAGCTCCTATAGAGACAGCAACAATATATAACAGTCCCTTCCCCTAGCTCCTATAGAGACAGTAACAATATATAACAGTCCCTTTCCCTAGCTCCTATAGAGACAGTAACAATATATAACAGTCCCTTCCCCTAGCTCCTATAGAGACAGTAACAATATATAACAGTCCCTTCCCCTAGCTCCTGTAGAGACAGTAACAATATATAACAGTCCCTTCCCCTAGCTCCTATATAGAGAGACTGCAACAATATATAACAGTCCCTTCCCCTAGCTCCTACAGAGACAGCAACAATATATAACAGTCCCTTCCCCTAGCTCCTATAGAGACAGTAACAATATATAACAGTCCCTTCCCCTAGCTCCTATAGAGACAGTAACAATATATAACAGTCCCTTCCCCTAGCTCCTACAGAGACCGTAACAATATATAACAGTCCCTTCCCCTAGCTCCTATATAGAGAGACAGTAACAATATATAACAGTCCCTTCCCCTAGCTCCTATATAGAGAGACAGTAACAATATATAACAGTCCCTTCCCCTAGCTCCTATATAGAGAGACAGTAACAATATATAACAGTCCCTTCCCCTAGCTCCTATAGAGACAGTAACAATATATAACAGTCCCTTCCCCTAGCTCCTACAGAGACAGTAACAATATATAACAGTCCCTTTCCCTAGCTCCTATAGAGACAGTAACAATATATAACAGTCCCTTTCCCTAGCTCCTATAGAGACAGTAACAATATATAACAGTCCCTTCCCCTAGCTCCTGTAGAGACAGTAACAATATATAACAGTCCCTTCCCCTAGCTCCTATAGAAACAGTAACAATATATAACAGTCCCTTCCCCTAGCTCCTATAGAGACAGTAACAATATATAACAGTCCCTTCCCCCAGCTCCTATAGAGACAGTAACAATATATAACAGTCCCTTCCCCTAGCTCCTGTAGAGACAGTAACAATATATAACAGTCCCTTCCCCTAGCTCCTATAGAGACAGTAACAATATATAACAGTCCCTTCCCCTAGCTCCTATAGAGACAGCAACAATATATAACAGTCCCTTCCCCTAGCTCCTATAGAGACAGTAACAATATATAACAGTCCCTTTCCCTAGCTCCTATAGAGACAGTAACAATATATAACAGTCCCTTTCCCTAGCTCCTATAGAGACAGTAACAATATATAACAGTCCCTTCCCCTAGCTCCTATAGAGACAGTAACAATATATAACAATCCCTTCCCCTAGCTCCTATAGAGACAGTAACAATATATAACAGTCCCTTCCCCTAGCTCCTATAGAGACAGTAACAATATATAACAGTCCCTTCCCCTAGCTCCTATAGAGACAGCAACAATATATAACAGTCCCTTCCCCTAGCTCCTATAGAGACAGTAACAATATATAACAGTCCCTTTCCCTAGCTCCTATAGAGACAGTAACAATATATAACAGTCCCTTCCCCTAGCTCCTATAGAGACAGTAACAATATATAACAGTCCCTTCCCCTAGCTCCTGTAGAGACAGTAACAATATATAACAGTCCCTTCCCCTAGCTCCTATATAGAGAGACAGTAACAATATATAACAGTCCCTTCCCCTAGCTCCTATAGAGACAGTAACAATATATAACAGTCCCTTCCCCTAGCTCCTATAGAGACAGTAACAATATATAACAGTCCCTTCCCCTAGCTCCTATAGAGACAGTAACAATATATAACAGTCCCATCCCCTAGCTCCTATAGATATATGACCACTAGAACAACTAACTCTACCCCAACATACTTTTTCTCTGATTTTTAATTCATGATCAGCTTCTCTTCAGCTACATCTATGTAGAGGTCTGGGATAATGAAGGACAATAAATAAAATAACCCTAGAAAAGAAATGTCAGGGGAACAGAATATAACAAGTGAGGGGAGAGCAGAGGAAAGGGTATACGAAGGAGAGGAGCAGGGGAGAGAGAGAGTATAAATGTCGTGTCTCGAGAACAGAGTGAATCACTCTGCTATTTGTGGCTGGGAGCAAGTGTGCAAATTATCTATCGCAAGCTGCTATAAACACACACACACTTAGCAGACTCTCTTGGTCAACTAAGGGTGAGAAAGAACATACTGAGAAAGTTGTTGGTGTTCAGGCCCGCTACATACGAATGCATTACCTTTATTTAACTTGACAAGTCAATTTACAATGACACCCCATCCTGTCTAAACCCAAACAACACTGGGCCAATTGTACACTGCCCTATGGAACTCCCAATCACAGCCAGATGTGATGTAGCTTGGATTCAAACCAGGGACTGCAGTGACACATCTTGCACTGTCTTAGACCACTGCGCCAGTCAGGAGCCCTATTGGTGCTCATCCCTTTAGAAAGTCATTACAGACCCATTAGTGCTCAGGTGTTCTGATGACTGGGATTTCAACAATAATATTACACTTTTCAGACAGGACACAGGAAAGATGTTTTGACAGACAAATTAAACTGAAGAATTGATACATGAGGACCCAATCAGGCCCAACTGATGGTTGTGTGTGTGTGTGTGTGTGTGTGTGTGTGTGTGTGTGTGTGTGTGTGTGTGTGTGTGTGTGTGTGTGTGTGTGTGTGTGTGTGTGTGTGTGTGTGTGTGTGTGTGTGTGTTTATAGCAGCTTGCTATAGATAATTTGCACACCTGCTCCCAGCCCAAAATAGCAGAGTGATTCACTCTTTTCTCGAGACACGACATTTACTTTAATTGCCTCAAAATACTCGCAGTCTCTCTCTTTCTCTCTTTCTCTCTCTCTCTCTCTCTCTCTCTCTCTCTCTCTTTCTCCCTCACTCACTCTCTTTCTCTCCGTGTGTGTGTGTGTGGGGGTGTGTGTGTGTGTGTGTGTGTGTGTGTGTGTGTGTGTGTGTGTGTGTGTGTGTGTGTGTGTGTGTGTGTGTGTGGTTGGAGGGGAAACATAACTCAATTATTTTTCTATATCCCATATTAACATCAACCCGTGTGAATATGAGATACGTTCCTAGTGCCAACTTCTCAAATGATGATCCCAATCATCTCTATGTCACATGAGGACAAGAGGAGCCCAAATTAATGCTTGTCAGTCAGTCCTAAATGAACTACTAAAATAAACTTGGACTAGTTTCCTTGAGCATTAAGGAAAGGATCCGCCCCTTTAAAAAAAAAATGTTCTCCTAAGATGACATACCCAAATCTAACTGCCTGCAGTTCAGGACCTGAAGCAAGGATATGCATATTCTTGATACCATTTGAAAGGAAACACTTTGAAGTTGTGGAAATGTGAGATTAATGTAGGAGAATATAACACATTAGATCTGATAAAAGATAATACAAAGAAAAAAAAACGGAGTTTTTTTAAAAATATTTTTTAACATGATCTTTGAAATGCAAGAGAAAGGGTATAATGAATTATTCTATCACAGGCGCAATTTAGACGTTGCCCACTAGATGGCAGCAGTGTATGTGCAAAGTTTTAGGCTGATCCAAAGAACCATTGCATATCTATTCAAAATGTTGTTTCAAGACTGCCTAAATGTGCCTAATTGGTTTATTCGCATATTTTCAAGTTCAAAATTGTGCACTCTCCTCAAACAATAGCATGGTATTTTTTCACTGTAATAGCTACCGTAAATTGGACAGTGCAGTTAGATTAACAAGAATTTAAGCTTTTTGCCCATATCAGATATGTCTATGTCCTGGGATTTTTTTTGGTTTCTGACAACCTCATTTCTGACAGCCTACTTTAGCTCAACTGTCCCGAGGTCAAGACACTGATCCTGTAGAGGTTTAAACAGTCTCAAGGTAATCAACCCTCCCTCCTCAGAAACAGACCCAATTGGTATACCATCCCCTACATCAGGGTTGTCAAAATCATTCCACTGGTTTTTGTTTTTTCCTTTCATTTATTAAGACCTAAACAACCAGGTGAGGAGTGTTCCTTACTAATTAGTAACCTTAATTCATCAATCAAGTACAAGGGTGGAGCGAAAACCCACAGACACTCGGCCCTCCGTGGAGTTGGAAACGTACCCCAGTTAGTGCACTTCTTTTGACCAGAGCCCTATGGTAGTGCACTTTTTAGGACATATTGTGCAATCTGAGATGTATCCTCAGAAAGTGTTTAAATTTCAGGTGGCGCCAGGCCACAGAGAGAGACTCACAGGACAGGTTTGGTCTCAGACATAAGCTCTGGAATGATTTAAACACTTTAGAGATTGGGAGATTATTCATTCAGCCCATGACAACGAACAGCCAACCATTATTGAACTGATTCCCTGGACCCATTGTCTGACATCGAAGAAAGATGGAGAGGGGAGGAGAGCAAGAGAGAGAAGGATAAAGTGAGAGTGAAAGGGAGAGAGCGAGATAGGGTGAGAGACAGAGAGAGAGAAAGAAAGAAAGAAAGAAGGAGAGAGAGAGCGAGAGGGGGAGGGCGAAGGGGAGAGAGAGAGAGGAAGAGAGAGCAAGCGAGGGATCGGGATAGAGGGAGAGAGACTGAAAGTGAGAGGGACAGGGGGAAAGAGGGAGAAAGAGAAGGAGAGAGAGATGAAGAAGGATGGAAAGAAGGCTACAAGGAGGGAGAGAGAGAGAGAAAGAAAAAGCTGCACCTAGATCTTCTGCACAGATTCTGCCAGACCTGGGCCCTGACAGTAAATCAGTAACACAAAAATAATGGTGTTCCAAAAAAAAGTCCAGTCGCCAGGATCACAAATACAAATTCCATCTAGACACCGTTGCCCTAGAGCAGGTATTCCCAAACTGGGGTATGCCATCAGGGGTTCGAAAAATAAAAATGTGATTCAAAAATATGATTCACAAAAATGTCTTCACATTTTGAAACAGTAAATTTATATTTTCCATCGGGGCTATACATTTGGGCGAGTTTTTTTTTCTCACCTGAATAGCCTCGTTTCACTGACAAAAATATATTTTAAACCATCTAGTGTTCAGCGAAATAACAACACAATGTAAAATACAGGTAGTCAAGTCAAATAATTAACATCCAATCACACTAACCGTTACTCTCTCGCGGGAATTCCATTAACGGTCTGTATGTAGCCAAATGAAGCTGCTGCTCATGTTGGTATCTGAAAGCCATGACAGGGAGACAAAGTGGAGTGGTAAGCAGTTGCTCCCGACAACACTTGGGTCCACTGCAGCATCGAGCGAGAGGCTCTTGCTGCCAAGGGAATGCCTGACAGCTTGAAAGACGTTTTGGACACTACAGTGAAAATGGTTAACTTTGTTAAAGCAAGGCCCCTGAACTCTCGTGTATTTTCTGCACTATGCAATGATATGGGCAGCGACCATGTAGCGCTTGGTTATTTGCTTTGGCACCTTTCAACACTCAGCATTATTACATTCAAGTATGCAACACACTCACTTACACTACTGATTACTGATTACACATGCCATTGTTACCTACTTAGTTGCTTTATTTAATAAATATATATTTTTGTTACCCTTTGTCTCCACGTTGTCTCCCTTTTGTTACGAACTTTGAGCCGGTTCGTAACAAGTGGGGGCTCATCCGGGATCTTGAACTTGTGTTTGGGAGAAAACGTGGAGGTATGTTAACTTGAGGTGCTTTGTTTGTTAGTTTGAGTTTGGTGCTCAGTACTGGTTGCCTTTGGTTGTTTTGTTTGTGTGCTGCGTTGGAGAGAGTACATTGGTTAGTTTCCAGGACTCTGCCCAGCCTGGAAACACTTGTTGTACTCGCTGTTGTAACATTGGTCTGAGGTGAGTAGAATCAGCTGTGTACCTCGGTGGGAGATTTGGATAGGGTAGTGAAACTTACTACCTGGAGCTATAGTCTTTTTCCCCTGATAGGCTTAGCGACGTGTTTCATTTTGGAATATGTTGGGCATTGTTAAAGTTTGTTATTTTTGTGTGGTGTCTGTGGACTGAGCAGTTGTCTCGGGAGCACATCCGTGGCTTGGTGGAATCTACCAGCGTGCTGGGGGGTTACTTCCTCGCCAGCGGGCTACAGTGCATAATTACCCACCGCAAATCTGCATGAAGACTAGGGTTGAGTTATTGTAAGTTTTGGGGAAGCTCCATCTCTCATCTCTTTTCTGTGGTGCCCGGTGTGATTGTATATTCTCTTGTTGTGGTCTGGTGTGCTCAGCAGAATTGTTGGAGTGACTATGAACCGTTGAGGAGTGACTATGAACCGTTGAGGAGTGACTATGAACCGTTGAGGAGTGACTATGAACCGTTGAGGAGTGACTATGAACCGTTGAGGAGTGACTATGAACCGTTGAGGAGTGACTATGAACCGTTGGGAGATACGGTCTCTTGTGTGACCTGTTCCTGAGTGTTATGTGACTGACCATTGTTTGGTTTTGTCGTGTTCTAACTTTCCTGTCTGTTCCCTCCTGGTCTTGTGTTCTCCTTTCCTCTTAAATGTTGCTTCCTGTGCACAAAGGTTGCTGAGGTCTGGGGAGAAGGAGGTTGGCTGGGGCAAGTGGAAGGTGAACCTGTAACCTCGTAAATTTGGGACGCAGAGGCTTGTGTCAATTTGGGACGCAGAGGCTTGTGTCAATTTGGGACGCAGAGGCTTGTGTCAATTTGGGACGCAGAGGCTTGTGTCAATTTGGGACGCAGAGGCTTGTGTCAATTTGGGACGCAGAGGCTTGTGTCAATTTGGGACGCAGAGGCTTGTGTCAATTTGGGACGCAGAGGCTTGTGTCAATTTGGGGTTGTCGTGTTCTGTCGTTCCTGTCTGTTCCCTCCTGGTCTCGTTTTCTTCTTTCCTCTTAAAAGTTGCTTCCTGTACACAAAGGTTGCTGAGGTCTGGGGAGAAGGAGGTTGGCTGGGGAAAGGGGAAGGTGCACATGTAACCTCTTGTAAATTTGGGACGCAGAGGCTGGTGTGTTGTTCCGGGGTCCTTGTTGGTCCCCGGTTTTATGGGGGGGGGTGTGACGACCCTCCCACTCTGTCTGCCGTATTCTCTCTTGTTCTTGTTTCTTTATTAGGAGGCCGGTGGGCGGAGTTGGAAGGGTCGTCAGATGAATGGGAAACACCTGGGCTCAGGTGTTTCCCAGGATAAATGGACCTCTTCCACATTCATGGAGGAGACTCTCTCCACACAGACACCTTGCTGTTTTTGGTTGTGTAGTTTTGTGGTTTTTTTGGTTATTTGCTTTGGCACCTTTCAACACTCAGCATTATTACATTCAAGTATGCAACACACTCACTTACACTACTGATTACTGATTACACATGCCATTGTTACCTACTTAGTTGCTTTATTTAATAAATATATATTTTTGTTACCCTTTGTCTCCACGTTGTCTCCCTTTTGTTGCGAACCCTGAGCCGGTTCGTAACACACAACATGCTGGCTATCAAGGGGCAAAGTATTGACGTGTTTTTTTTAAATTGAGAGATGAGCTCAAAGTTTTCTTTACTGACCGTCATTTTCACTTGTCTGACCGCTTGCATGATGACGAGTTTCTCATACGACTGGCCTATCTGGGTGATGTTTTTTCTCGCCTGAAAGATCTGAATCTAGGATTACTGGGCCTCTCTGCAACTATATTCAATGTGCAGGACAAAATTGAGGCTATGATTAAGAAGTTGGAGCTCTTCTCTGTCTGCATTAACAAGGACAACACACAGGTCTTTCCATCATTGAATGATTTTTTTGTGTGCAAATGAACTCAAGCTTACGGACAATGTCAAATGTGATATAGCGAAGCACCTGAGTGAGTTGGGTGTGCAATTACGCAGGTCCTTTCCCGAAACGGATGACACAAACAACTGGATTCGTTATCCCTTTCATGCCCTGCCTCCAGTCCACTAAACGATATCTGAACAAGAGAACATCATCAAAATTGCAATAAGTGGTTCTGTGAAAATGTTATTTAATCAGAAGCCACTGCCAGATTTCTGGATTGGGCTGCGCTCAGAGTATCCTGCCATGGCAAATCGCGTTGTTAAAAGACACTGATGCCCTTTGCAACCACGTACCTATGTGAGAGTGGATTCTCGGCCCTCACTAGCATGAAAACTAAATACAGGCACAGACTGTGTATACAACCCAATATTGCAGAGTTATGTGCATCCTTTCAAGCACACCCTTCTCATTAACCTGTGCTGAGTTATTGACAATTTTCGATGAACAAATAAAGTTTTAAATGTAAGATGGTTAAATAAAGAGCAAAATTATTGATTATTATTATTTGTGCCCTGGTCCAAAAAGAGCTCTTTGTCACTTCCCACGAGCCGGGTTGTGACAAACACACTCATAAATGTACAAAAAACTATACATACCTCTGCCTAAACATCAGCACCACAGGTAACTTCCACAAAGCTGTGAACGATCAGAGAGACAAGGCAAGATGGGCCGAATATGCCATCAAAAGGAACATAAAATTCAACATACCAATTAGATCTGTGTAAAAATACTTCAATCAGTTTAGAGAGAGAGAGAGAGAGAGAGAGGGGGGGGGGGAGAGAGAGAATACTGAGGTTTTTCAGCAGGTTGAAGGACTTCAATCCCACTTTTGACTTGAAAACAATACAGAAAGAGGCTACATTCATCAGGGGAAGTTTTATGGCAAATCTGTGAACTCCAATTCATCTCCAGAACTGCAGCCACACACATGGAGATTGTCTTTGTCCTCATCAGGGGAAAAATGTGATTAGCAATGGACATTTTTGGGGGGGACAAACAACTTTTGTTCCCAGTCCAGAACCACTCCCCTGTCCTGTCCTCACACACCAGGCACCAAAGCAGACTTGAATTATTTCATCTAATTTACTCTCTCAGCAACACTTGTCTGTGTTTTCAGGGAGTCCAGCTGTCTCCTTGACTTCCCCTCTACAGAGTTTCAGCATTAACCAGTAACTTTCTGTTTTCTTTTACTGAGTTGATATTCTCATATTATGATGTACCTCCATCAGCTTACTGTAAATATTATACAGATGGTTATGGGTTCACTTCTGCTATTATGATGAGCCTGTACCTCCATCAGCTTACTGTAAATATTATACAGATGGTCATGGGTTCACTTCTGCTATTATGATGAGCCTGTACCTCCATCAGCTTACTGTAAATATTATACAGATGGTCATGGGTTCACTTCTGCTATTATGATGAGCCTGTACCTCCATCAGCTTACTGTAAATATTATACAGATGGTCATGGGTTCACTTCTGCTATTATGATGAGCCTGTACCTCCATCAGCTTACTGTAAATATTATACAGATGGTCATGGGTTCACTTCTGCTATTATGATGAGCCTGTACCTCCATCAGCTTACTGTAAATATTATACAGATGGTCATGGGTTCACTTCTGCTATTATGATGAGCCTGTACCTCCATCAGCTTACTGTAAATATTATACAGATGGTCATGGGTTCACTTCTGCTATTATGATGAGCCTGTACCTCCATCAGCTTACTGTAAATATTATACAGATGGTCATGGGTTCACTTCTGCTATTATGATGAGCCTGTACCTCCATCAGCTTACTGTAAATATTATACAGATGGTCATGGGTTCACTTCTGCTATTATGATGAGCCTGTACCTCCATCAGCTTACTGTAAATATTATACAGATGGTCATGGGTTCACTTCTGCTATTATGATGAGCCTGTACCTCTAGCAGCTTACTGTAAATATTATACAGATGGTCATGGGTTCACTTCTGCTATTATGATGAGCCTGTACCTCCATCAGCTTACTGTAAATATTATACAGATGGTCATGGGTTCACTTCTGCTATTATGATGAGCCTGTACCTCCAGCAGCTTACTGTAAATATTATACAGATGGTCATGGGTTCACTTCTGCTATTATGATGAGCCTGTACCTCCATCAGCTTACTGTAAATATTATACAGATGGTCATGGGTTCACTTCTGCTATTATGATGAGCCTGTACCTCCATCAGCTTACTGTAAATATTATACAGATGGTCATGGGTTCACTTCTGCTATTATGATGAGCCTGTACCTCCAGCAGCTTACTGTAAATATTATACAGATGGTCATGGGTTCACTTCTGCTATTATGATGAGCCTGTACCTCCAGCAGCTTACTGTAAATATTATACAGATGGTCATGGGTTCACTTCTTCTGACCTAGTAGGCCTTTGCTGTCTGTTCCACACATATTGCAGAATGCCCCAGATAGTGAATCAGCACTAATGCACATACATGGAGTTTTGGTACTAGTGGGTTAATGTGGTTAAATGCTTTTGGATGTCCTGGCTAGAGACAACATGTTTTCTTTACCAATATTTTCCCAAAAGCATAATAACATGTAGGAGTTTCAAAGCTCAATAACTTTGTGAAACCACTTTCAAACGTTTATTTCTCCGCATTTTGTGGCTGGTGCGTCTTGAGTTAATGACTGTTGGGTGACTCTGGGTGATTAAAGCTATCAGACTGAATGTCAGATAGTGAATATCTATTAGCTTTAATTGGTCTGTAGACATTTCTCTACTTCAGGAGATACAAACAGTCACATCATAATCCATCACTTCTCTATCTTTCAGCTGTCTGTAGTCGAGGAGGTGTAAAACTGGGCATTGAGTAACTTTAACCTGATGCTACATGCGACATTGGATATGAGAATGTGTTCTCAATTGCTTACCTAGTTTAAATAAAGGCAATCGGTTACACTTGACTTAAACCCATCCCTAGTATATCTCGTTAAATTCAAACCTGTTAATGGCAGATATCTTCCTGCACTGATTCCCTGGGAGGCATTAATACATTGAGGGACAGGCCTCAGTGTGTGTGTGTGGATGAACATTGTGTTAATGGTGGTTGTGGTAAAACGGCTAAATGCAATAGAAGCCATTAGACAGGATATAGATCTTCTAAAGGAAGCGTATTATTCTGCCGTTCTCCCTGTGGTTGATTTTCCTGTTACACACCAAACCAATCATTTGTGTGTGTTTGTGTATATGTGTGTGTGTGTGTGTGTGTGATTGTGTGTATGTGTGTGTGTGTTTGTGTTGGGGTGGAGGGTGATCCAGTTGCACATCAAACAACTCATTTAAAACAAATCTAATGATGTCAGAGGCCATTAGAGGGAAAATATCTAACAAATCTCTCTATCCCTCCATTTCCTGTCTATTTCCCTGCCTGTTTCCTTCTTCTATTTCTCACCCCCCTGTCTCTTTATCCACTTGTCTCCTTCTCAAAACACGCAATTAAGGTGCGTGAGAATCACAATGGACAACAAGATTGAAATGTGTTCAATCACTTTATTTGTTTCAACAATGACAAGTCTGGAAAGCAAATACAATTTTTTTCCCCCCTCTACCTTTCTCACTCTGTATCTGTCTGCCTGTTTCATCTCTGTATCTGTCTGCCTGTTTCATCTCTGTATCTGTCTGCCTGTTTCATCTCTGTGTCTGTCTGCCTGTTTCATCTCTGTATCTGTCTGCCTGTTTCATCTCTGTATCTGTCTGCCTGTTTCATCTCTGTGTCTGTCTGCCTGTTTCATCTCTGTATCTGTCTGCCTGTTTCATCTCTTCCTCTGTATCTGTCTGCCTGTTTCATCTCTGTATCTGTCTGCCTGTTTCATCTCTGTGTCTGTCTGCCTGTTTCATCTCTATATCTGTCTGCCTGTTTCACCTCTGTATCTGTCTGCCTGTTTCATCTCTGTATCTGTCTGCCTGTTTCATCTCTGTGTCTGTCTGCCTGTTTCATCTCTGTATCTGTCTGCCTGTTTCATTTATTACTCTGTATTTGTGTACCTGTTTCATCTCTTTCTCTGTATCAGTCTGCCTGTTTGATCTTTTTCTCTGTGTCTGTCTACCTGTTTAATCTCTTTCTCTGTGTCTGTCTGCATGTTTCATCTCTTCCTCTGTGTCTGTCTGCCTGTTTCATCTCTGTGTCTGTCTACCTGTTTAATCTCTTCCTCTGTGTCTGTCTGCATGTTTCATCTCTTCCTCTGTGTCTGTCTGCCTGTTTCATCTCTGTATCTGTCTGCCTGTTTCATCTCTTCTTCTGTATCTGTCTGCCTGTTTCATCTCTGTGTCTGTCTGCCTGTTTCATCTCTGTATCTGTCTGCCTGTTTCATTTATTACTCTGTATTTGTGTACCTGTTTCATCTCTTTCTCTGTATCAGTCTGCCTGTTTGATCTTTTTCTCTGTGTCTGTCTACCTGTTTAATCTCTTCCTCTGTGTCTGTCTGCATGTTTCATCTCTTCCTCTGTGTCTGTCTGCATGTTTCATCTCTTCCTCTGTGTCTGTCTGCATGTTTCATCTCTTCCTCTGTGTCTGTCTACCTGTTTAATCTCTTTCTCTGTGTCTGTCTGCCTGTTTCATCTCTTCTTCTGTGTCTGTCTGCCTGTTTCATCTCTTCTTCTGTGTCTGTCTGCCTGTTTCATCTCTGTATCTGTCTGCCTGTTTCATCTCTTCTTCTGTGTCTGTCTGCATGTTTCATCTCTTCCTCTGTGTCTGTCTACCTGTTTAATCTCTTTCTCTGTGTCTGTCTGCATGTTTCATCTCTTCCTCTGTGTCTGTCTGCCTGTTTCATCTCTGTGTCTGTCTACCTGTTTAATCTCTTCCTCTGTGTCTGTCTGCCTGTTTCATCTCTGTGTCTGTCTGCCTGTTTCATCTCTTCTTCTGTGTCTGTCTGCCTGTTTCATCTCTTCTTCTGTGTCTGTCTGCCTGTTTCATCTCTGTATCTGTCTGCCTGTTTCATCTCTTCTTCTGTGTCTGTCTGCCTGTTTCATCTCTGTATCTGTCTGCCTGTTTCATCTCTTCTTCTGTGTCTGTCTGCCTGTTTCATCTCTGTGTCTGTCTGCCTGTTTCATCTCTTCTTCTGTGTCTGTCTGCCTGTTTCATCTCTTCTTCTGTGTCTGTCTGCCTGTTTCATCTCTGTATCTGTCTGCCTGTTTCATCTCTTCTTCTGTGTCTGTCTGCCTGTTTCATCTCTTTCTCTGATTTTCTGACAACTCAAGATCCAAAACATTCCCCTTTTACCTCAGGAGTTCACTTGCATACTCCCCACTCCTCTCCCTCTGACCTCCTCTTCCTCTCTCTACCCCCCCCTCTCTACAGGGGACTGCAGCTGACCCGATGTATCTCTCTGTCTCACCTCCTCTAACCTTTTTACCTCTCTCTCTCTCTCTCTCTCTCTTCCCCCCCCTCCAATGGGCTTTATTGGCATGGGAGACATATCTACATTGCCAAAGCAAGTGAAATAGATAAACAAAAGTGAAATAAACAATAAAAAATAAACGGTAAACATTACACTCAAAAAGTTCCAAAATAATAGAGGCATTTCAAAAGTCAAAAATATGTCTATATACAGTGTTGCAATGATGTGCAAATAGTTAAAGTACAAAAGGGAAATTGAATAATCAAATATGTGTTGTGTTTACAGTGGTGCTTGTTCTTCATTGGGTGCCCTTTTCTTGTGGCAACAGGTCACAAATTCTGCTGCTGTGATTGCACACTGTGGTATTTCACCCAATTGATGTGGGAATTGATCAAAATTGGGTTTGTTTTCGAATTTTTTGTGGATCTGTGTAATCTGAAGGGAATATTTGTCCCTGATATGGTCATACATTTGGCAGGAGGTTAGGAAGTGCAGCTCAGTTTCTACCTCATTTTGTGGGCAGTGTGCACATAGCCTGTTTTCTCTTGAGAGCCAGGTCTGCCTACGGCGGCCTTTCTCAATAGCAAGGCTATGCTCACTGAGTCTGTACAAAGTTAAAGCTTTCCTTAATTTTGAGTCTGTCATAGGGCCAAATAGCATTCCAGTTTGCTATGTTTTTTAGTTAATTATTTCCAGTGTGTCAAGTAATTATCTTTTTGTTTTCCCGTGATTTGTTTGGTTCTAATTGTGTTGCTGTCCTGGGGCTCTGTGGGGTCTGTTTTTGAACAGAGCCCCAGGACCAGCTTGCTTAGCGGACTATTCTCCAGGTTCATTTATCTGTAGGTGATGGCTTTGTTATGGAAGGTTTGGGAATCGCTTCCTTTAATTAAGGTGGTTGTAGAATTTAACGGCTCTTTTCTGGATGTTGATAATTAGCGGGTATCGGCCTAATTCTGCTCTGCATTCATTTTTTGGTGCTTTACGTTGTACACGAAGGATATTTTTGCCGAATTCTGCGCTCTCTCTCTCTCTCTCTCTCTCTCTCTTTCTCTCTCTCCCACCTCTCTCTCCCACCTCTCTCTCCCACCTCTCTCTCCTCATGTCTCTCCCCTCATGTCTCTCTCCTCATGTCTCTCCTGTGGGTTCTTCTTCCTACCATGAGTTTATTTCTCACCATGTAAAAGGTCAAGCACAAAGAGAATACGGTTGTTATTTATGACTAACACTTAATGATGCTTCTGGAGAGCACCATTTGTAATGACTGTAATAATACTGTATTGGGAGTTTAGTTGCTTTCACTGGTGTAACATTGTAAGGCTAGGGAAATTGATTCATCTACCCCCATAACATCTATCAGTACTGGAAAATTAATGAATGATAATCATAATACTGTATTTGGGGTTTGATTGTTTTCCCAAGCGTACAAAGCCCTTTACAAAGTGCTTAACAAATTCATCCATGTGAACATGTATTAAATGGCAAAAATGTTTCCAATTTGTGTGTTTACTGAGTACTTTACTTTTCATATTCTCAGCTCTAAAGGAATGCCACACTCCTTTAAAAATGATTTCACGCTGAATTTCCAGCCGACCATGAGATCAGAGACGGGCACTTTTTTTTTGGTCCAGAATTATTTCACTGTTCTTCATTTTGTGTTTCAGTGCTTGGGTATTAGAGTTTAAAATGACTTTAATATAAAAATCGTATTATTATAAAAAAATGTTTTTCCATTTTCTTTATTTTCCATTTTATGAGGATCCCCATTACCTGTTGTGAAAAGTGTAACGTTGACGCAGGGAGTCAGGAAGCAGGTGCAGTCTGTGGGTTTAATAATAACGAACGTGGAGTGATGCTAAACAAGAGAAGCGTCTGACATAGAAACATAACCAATACTACCTGATGACTGATAACAAAAGAGTGCTATATAATTAGTAAGTCATCAAGGGAGTAAAGAAGTCCAGGTGGCTGATGATGAGACGCAGGTGTGAGTAATGATGGTTGCCAGGACTGGTGGTTAGTAGACCGGTGACGTCGAGCACCGGAGTGGGGGAGCGAGAGCGGACGTGACAGTACCCCCCCCCCCCAACTCGAGGCTCCAGCCGCAGGACGACACCGGCCAGGAGGACGGCCCCAAGAACGAGGAGCTGGCCGGTGGCCGGTGGAAATTTCGGCAGGTACTGGAGCCAACCCGATGACTTCAGGAGTGATCTGACAGCATAGGCGGGGCTCCCCTCAATGTCCAAGGTAGGAGGAGGGGTGTCTTGGGGGACGGCATCAGACAGGGAACCAGGAACCACTTACCTGAGGAAGGAAACATGAAAAGATGGTGAGATCCGGTAGTTAGTGGGGAGTTGTAATGTGTAATTTACCTCGTTGACTCTCCGGAGGACCTTGGAATGGCCCCACCTCAGTGAGGTCTCAGCCTCTTGCAGGGCAGGTGGAGCAGGATGTTCCTGGTGGAGAGCCAGACGAAATCACCAGGATGGAACACGGGAGCCTCACTGAGGTGGCGATTCGCCTGCTCTTTCTGACGGTGGAGTCTCATGCTGGAGTCTCACGTGGGCATCGTTACATACTTCTTCTGCAAGCCTGAACCACTCGTCCACCGCAGGATCTTCGGTCTGGCTCGGAGTCCATGGAGCCAGAGCTGGCTGATAACCCAGAAGATGCTGGAAGGCAGTCAACCCGGTGCAGGAGTGTCACAATCATTTCTGGGTGTATTCAGTCAGGCCCCTCCCCCCTGCCGGTCCTGACAGTGACTCCTCAGGAATCTCCCCAGCTCCTGGTTCATCCTCTCCATCTTCCCATTAGACTGAGGACGGTACTTGAAAGTGAGGCTGACTATGACCCCCAGCTTCTCCATGCATTCCAACCATACATGTGACTTGAATTGGGGGCCATGATCAGAGACAATAACCTCCGGAAGGCCATAGTGCTGGAAGACCTGCTGGAACAGTACCTCAGCAACCTGGAGAGCGGTAGGGAGACCAGAGAGAGTTGATGAAATGGCATGATTTAGAGAATCTGTCTAATATCACCAAAAATGGTGATAAAACCTTCAGGAGAGGAGAGATCAGTGACAAAGTCAATGGACAGATGAGACCAGGGGGCGCTGAGGCACGGCAAAGGGGAGGAGTTTCCCTGCTGTTCCTTGGGGATTTGGCACATACGGAACAGGAGTATACATAGTGAGTGACGTCCTGCTCCAAGGTGGGCCACCAGTACTTTACAGAGATGGACTGAAAGGTGCGGGTGATACCTGGATGTCCAGCGATGACAGTTGTGTTTGCCCAGGTCAATAGCCGATCCAATAGCCGATTATGGGTGCACTCAAGACAGGAACTTCTCCCAAATCGTAGAGACGGGACAGGACATTGACTGTGATGTTTTTTTAAAATCTGGGTGATATGTCAGAGTGAATAGAAATCTGGTGAAGAAAATGTCCCACCTGGCTTGGCGCGGGTTCAGTGTCGGACATAGGCACCACCAAAACAGGCTTTCCTCAGGAATGTGTTTTGTTCCCACTCCTGTACATCTTGTACACTAATAGTTGTACTAGTTCCCATCCTGACAAACACCTCGTTAAGTTCTCTTGATCAGCCTGTTGCATGATGACGAGGAACACCATGGCCCAGTCCTAAATTACTTTGTAGAGTTGTGTGACTAACCACACTTGATCCTCAATACCAATAATACCAAAGAGATGTGCATAGACTTCAGGAAGCGCACAACACCTACCTCTGCAACATCTATCAGAGGTCAGAACATAGAGATTGTAGAGGAATAGAGATATCTGGGTGTCCTCTTGGACAATAATCTTCAGTGGAGTAAATGTACAGACCTGATCTACAGAAAGAGTCAACAGAGACTGTACTTTCTCAAAAAAGCTGGGATCTTTTAATTTTGATTGTTCTATACTGACTCTGTTTTACAAATCTTTCATTGAGAGTATTTTAACTTTTTGTATTGTTTGTTAGTTTGGCAATGCCACTGTCAGCCAGAGAAATATGCTGAGAAGGATTATCACCACAGCAAGCAAGGTACTTGGAGTCAAACAGAAAGGCCTGGATGAGATCTTTAAGGTCAGGGCCATCCGCAAGGGCACCAATCTGCAGGAAAAACAGAACTAGACAATCATTTGATATCCCTCCTAAATAGCTTGAGCTAATGTTCTTATCAATCCATTGGGGCCAGCAGGCTAGTCTCTTTTTTTTTATTGGTGTGTAACTCTTGTGGAGGTTGTATTGTCAATTTGTTTTGCATTTATTTTGTATTTGTACACCACTTTGGACGTGTATATGACACCGCAACAAAATTTCCCCATGGGGACAATAAAGTCAGTAAAAAGGAGAATTGGCACTTCTCTGCCTTCACGTACAGGTGGTTGGCCAGGAGGCATTCCAGGACTACTCGGTCGTGAGCGATGTTCTCCTCGAAGGATTTGAGTGACCAGGATGTCGTCGATATATACGCGACCATCTGGCGTCGAAACCTGTCCTTGGAACGCCTTGTTGACAAATGCCTGGAACATCACCAAGCACTCGTAGTGACCAGGCATTGTGCTGAAGGCAGTCTTCCATTCCTCCCTCTCCCGGATGCGGATCAAATTGCAGGCATTCCGCAGATTTCTGTAATCCTCCGTCCTTCTTGGCCACGAAGAAGAAGCCTGCTGACACAGGGGAGGTGGACGTGCGAATGAAACCTGCTGGAGAGCCTCCTGGATGTACTTTTCCATACCATATGGTTTCATTTGCAGGTCGATGGCACAGTCCCAGTGGTGAGGAGGAGGGAGACAGGTGGAGCAAGTCTTGGAGCAAACTTTCCCAAGATCTTGGTATACCTCCGGGATGTTGGGTTGAAGGGCAACAGGACTCTCAATCGACGTGGAACCACAGGGAAAGGATAAGCAGGTCTTCCGGGCCCAGTCTGTGATTTTCATCCTCGGCCATGAGATGCTGGGTTTATGACATTGAAGACATGGGAGGCCAAGGATGATCTTGTGTATGGGTGCACTGAGACTTTCTTAAATGTATGGATTCCACGCTGAGGGTGAGTGGTGCTGTGATGTGTGTGATTGTCCTGGATCCTAGTGGTTGACTATCAAGTGCTTGAACCGGACAAAGAGAGGAGAGTGGATATGATAATTTCACTGCACTTATTCCTCCAACAATCTGATATATTTGCATGAAATATATTTTGATTTTAGTGTGATCAATTTCATTTAGCTTTTTAGCAATGTGATGTAGTGTCACAATGTAACATTATGTTAAGGGAGGAGGCGAGCGCCTGGTCAATAAAATTCCCCCGCGGCACTGGAGTCCACTAGACTTGTAGAAACAAAACATGAAGGACAGCCAGCCAGTGAAATCGTTACTAGGAAAGATATGGCAGAAAGTGATGATCATGGAATACTCATGTCTAACCAATGGGACATATGATGACGTGGCTCTGCTCCTGGTTAGAACGTATCAGACACACGCCAACTTCATCTGGTCCTTTTCGCGTAATTCTTCTCTGAATAGGGTGCGATGCACCGGCTCATTCCATCCTCTGGATGCTGCCACTTTACTCCGCCGGGGTCTGGACATCATTCCGTAGTTGGAGTAGCCGTTCACCCCCCTCTCTGCCCTCATGTGGATGGTGGAAAACCCCTCTGAACAGAGCCATGAACCCTTCATAGGAACTCTGCTCTTCCTCTCCTCTCTCCCAGACGGCCGTTTCCCACTCCAAAATGCAATTTTCTTAGTTTTAGAGATGTTCAGGACCAGTTTATTACAGGCCACCCACTCCAAAACTGACTGCAACTCCTTGTTAAGGGTTTCAGCGACATCATTAGCTGTGGTTGCTGACGCGTATATGGTTGAGTCATCAGCATATGTGGACACACATGCTTTGTTTAATGCCAGTGGCAGGTCATTGGTAAAAATAGAAAAGAGTAGACGGCCTAGAGAGCTGCACTGCAGTACACCACACTTTACATGTTTGACATTAGAGAAGCTTCCATTAAAGAAAACCCTTTCAGTTCCATTAGATAGATAGCTCTGAATCAACAATATGGCAGAGGTTGAAAAGCCATAACACATACGCTTTTTTTAAAACAGGTTATGGTCAATAATATCAAATGCTGCACTGAAATCTAACAGTACAGCTCCCACAATCTCCTTATTATCAATTTATTTCAACCAATCATGAATAATTTGTGTCAGTGCAGTACATGTTGAGTGCCCTTCTCTATAAGCATGCTGAAAGTCTGTTGTTAATTTATTTACAGAGAAATAGCATTGTATTTGGTAAAACACCATTTTTTTCCAACAGTTTGCTAAGAGCTGGCAGCAAGCTGATATGTCTTCTGTTACAACCAGTGAAGGCCACTTTACCACTCTTGGATAGCGGAATAACTTTGGCTTCCCTCCAGGCCTGAGGACAAATACTTTCCTCTAGGCTCAGATGAAATATACGCCAGATAGAAGTGGTTATACAGTCAGCTATCATCCTCAGTAGCTTTCCATCTAAGTTGTCAAATGCCAGGAGGTTTGTCATTATTGAACAATAACAATATTTTTTTTCACTTCTCTCACACTAACTTTACAAAATGTAAACTTAAACCCTTGTTAATTTAAAATCTTCCAAACGTTTTTTTCTGTTTAACCCCTAAGGATAAAGCAGCCTTTGGAGGTACACTTGTTCACCTTGTTTATACCCTTGTTCCCTAACTCTTACTTTTATTAGGCACCCTTGTTACCACACTAAACAAAGCAACAATGATAATAGTTGATTATTGTTACTAAAGGAGAGCTGAAGGGGATTTACAGTAGGAATTACAGGATCTTATGCTTATAAGGTATTGATGAACCGTCAGGGATTGCACCTTTAGTAAATAATAGGTCAGTTTGACAGATTGAGAATAGTACAAGTCTATACTGTTATGTACTGTGGATCTGTAATGAGAGAGAGAGAGAGAAGAAAGAAGAGAGGAGAGAGGAGAGAGAGAGAGGAGAGAGGAGAGAGAGAGAGGAGAGAGAGAGGAGAGAGAGATAAGAGAGGAGAGAGGAGAGAAGAGGAGAGAGAGAGAGATTGACTTTTTGTCTTTCTTTACTGAAACATTCTCATTTCATTTAAAACTCACCACCCCCCCTTAAAAATAAAACCAAAAATACATCCTGTAATGCATACATGTACCATACTCACCTTTCCAGCTACCACATGATACACACCAACATCACAATACTCAAAACAATACCCACTCTTACAACCGTATATCCAACACATCTTCCCCAGCTATACAGACAGCCCCCCCCAACACACCATATCTCCTCAAACATCTCCACACTTTTATCATTTTATAGAACTCAAACTCAACCCTAAGGCGCGCAGAGACCATCCCATTAAACAATAGTAAAGGGTCTGTTATCCCCCCACTTTTGACCCTGTTCCTCCTTGTTAGCCAAATAGCTAACTTTGCCTGAGCAAACAGAAAATTCAACAAAACACATTTTTCCTTCTCCTTACTTGAATACCTGTATCCCATTATGAACACCCCAACAGTAAAAACCACCCCCAACCTCTCACACAGACATTCCAACAGAGACATTAGTGACATTAACTTGGTGCACACAGAAAACACATGAATCACAGTTTCACTCATAACACAGAAAGGACACCCCTGTCTGACTCCCGGTTCAACCCGTGCCAACCAGCTGTTAGTGGCCAGGGCTCCATGAAGAACCCTCCACTGGAGGTCCACTGACCTCTTTGGTACTGGGGGTTTGTAGAGCCCCCTCCATCTAAAACCCACCATACTCTCTGCCCCACATACCCCCTGCCACTGATGTGCCTTCACTCCTGTTAGGCTCCTAATGTTCCTAACCTTAATGCAGAGGTTGTAGAGGGCTTTACCTCCCACCCCTTCAAACTCCCCCAGGCTCGGAGTGTTAAGATCTAACAAGTCCTCCAGACCCCTTTGCCAGTCTCCAGTCTCTGCCGTCACCTGCAGTGGCGGAAAACTTGGTGGCCCCTCCCCCTTTGGCTGCTCAAACATCCCCCTTACCGACTCAGACAGTGCCTCCTGGACCTCCTCCAGGAATATCTCCAGCAGCCTAAGAGACGTTATTCCTGTTTGCTGTGCCAAGACTTCCAGGCTTTTCCACCCCTCCTCTCCCAGCAGTCTCAGGTCCCCCAGCCTTAGTAAACCCCCTGCCATCAGTTGCCTCTGCAGGGTGGCCGACTGGACTGATCTCAAAGGAATGGCTGGGTTGTGGAAGATAGGCTCCTCCCACACCCACAGCCCAGGCTCCACACCCCCTTCTCGTGTGGGCCTTAGCAGCTGCCAGGCCCTCAGCATTGCAGAATAAAAATCTGAAAGACCTGCTGTACTCAGCTCTCCAGCTTCATGAGGAACAGCTGCCGGTCCAACCCTAATCCGCCAGCTATCCTCAGCAGCATGCATGCTGGTTCCCTCCAGCCAACATCAGTATGGTACAGCAGTCTCTGCACCGCCTTTAGCCGGAAAGCAGCCATCCTGCTCTCCAGTTCCACCAGGCCCTGTCCTCCTTCGTGGACGGTCATGTACAACACTGCCCTCAGCCAGTGATGGCCCGACCAGAAGAAGTCCACCAGCTTACGTTGCAGGTCTGCGAGCATACCGGCGGGGGGGGGGGGGGGGTTGAGGACAGCCAGTTTATGTCACAGGGAAGATGCCACCAGGTTGTTAATTATCAGCACCCTCCCTCTATATGACACTTGGGACAGGAGCCACCTCCACCTGGCCATCTTGACACCACTGCCTGTGACAGCCCCTCCCAGTTCTTCCTGACCCACTTCTCCGAGCCCAGGTACACCCCAACACTTTAAGCCCTTCACAACTCCATTGCAAACTCCCTGGAAGCAGAGGAGGAGCCCTATCCCCCCATGCCCCACATAAGAGCTTTGCTCTTGCCCCAGTTTACCTTTGCTTTTGAAGCTCCCTCGTACACCTTCAGACTGGTCTCTAGTGCCTGCATATCTTGACCATCCCTGACCGTCACAGAAACATAATCTGCATATGCTAACACTGCTATGCCTGTCACCATTTCCATGCCTGTCCAGCACACTCCCTGCAGTCTCCTGCATAGCAGTCCTAAAAAAGGCTCAATGGCTAGTGTGTATAACTGCCCAGATAGAGGGCATCCTTGTCTAATGCCCCGTCTCACCCAGACTGGCCTACTGAGCCCCCCTCCCAAGTTAACCATACATGACGCCCCAGCATACAACAGCTTCACACATGTCAAAACACTCTTCCCAAACCCAAACACAGACATCACATTAAACAGATACTCATGGTCCACTCTATCAAAAGCCTTCTCTTGATCTAAAGAGACCAGTCCAAAGTTCACATTAGAACCTCTCGACAAGTCCAACATGTCCCTAATTAAGAACAAGTTGTCCGTGATTGAGCGTCCCGGTACACAATATGTTTGGTCCTTATGTACTATCGAGTCCAAATGGGAATTCAGTCTGTTAGAGAGGACCTTGGCAAATATCTTGTAGTCCGCACAGAGTAATGCCACAGGCCTCCAGTTCTTAAGTTCACACAAGTCCCCTTTTTTGGGCAGGAGAGTCAGAGCCGCCCGACGGCAGCTCATCGGCAACTCTCCTACCCCGACGCATTCACGCAACACGCAAAAGAAGTCCTGTCCAATTATTCCCCAGATTTTTTTATAAAACACCACTGGGAGTCCATCAACCCCCGGTGCACGACCGGGGGACATCTGGGTTACTGCCTCTGCCAGTTCATGGGACAACAGAGGAATGTCCATTTCATCCCTCTGTGCCAGAGAGAGCTTAGGGAGTCCTGCGAACAAGACCTGAGCACACAAAGGATCACACACTTCTGCCCTATACAATTCACTATAAAACTCCACAGTCCGCTCCCGCATCTCACCCACCACAGAGGTCACCCGCCCATCAGACAGCCGTAGACAATGCATACCCTTGGCTTCACTGCTCTGTCTTTCCAAACCAAAGAAGAAGGAGCTGGGAGCATCCATCTCCTTGAGCATGGAGAACCTAGCTCTTACAAGTGCTCCCTTTGCTTTAACCTGGAAAAAACTGCCCAGGTCCCTACGTAATTCAGCTAAATTAGCCTGGAGGCCTACATTGCCTTGCCCCACCATCTCTACCTCCATCTCACTAATACACCGCTCTAGTTCCCCCAATACTCTCCTAGCCTCTGAGGATGAGAGAGCTGTGTACTGTTGACAGAAAAGCCGAATTTGGACTTTCCCCACATCCCACCATTGGCTCAGAGACTCATACTCCTCTCTTCACTGCCTCCACCTTTCCCAAAAGGTCTGGAAACCTGCGCAAAAAGTGGCATCTTGTAAGAGCTTTACATTGAACTTCCAATAGGATGCCTGCCGGGGCCCTGGTGAAATAGACAACCGAGTGTACTGTCTTGTGTTTGGATGTTTAGTTCTCCAAACATCCACTAGGGGGAACTGATTAATAATGTCGCTTAACACTCCCACTGACACTGAATGAGATTCTTCCCCATTTCTGTCTTTTGTAAAATCCATTGTACAGTTCCAGTCCCCTCCGACCACCAGCGTCTCCTCAGGCGCTACCTGTGAGAGTTCTTGTCTAAGACTCCCAAATAGAACCCCTCTTTCTCTCCCTGTGTTAGGAGCATACACATTTATAAAGACAAAACCCATGTTGTTAATTTCTGCTTTAACAACAAGGAGCCTACCCCTACACACCTCCTTTGAGGAGCAAATTTTTACAGACAGACCCGGTGCAAAAAGGACTGCCAATCCTGCACTAAGATTTGTCCCATGGCTCAACACTTGTCCCTTTCCACCAGAGCCCCCAATCGACTTCATTCAACACATCACTATGTGTCTCCTGCAGAAACAACACCTGTACTTTTTTTTGTTTTACATATTCACCCAACACACTCCTCTTTCCCGCATCTCTGGCACCATTTATATTGAGCGAGCCTACCCGAACAGTCTCCATAGGAAGTGGGAGAAAAGCCAGCAGAGAAAAAGACCAATAACAAAGCTCAAAAAGCCCCAGTGTCAGAAAGAAGTTATACATCTAAACAGTGTCTGAAGGTAAACCCTTACGCACTGTTGTGACCCACTTCCTCAACCTAAACCGTTTCCTGGGTGAGAGGACACCATGGCCCTCATTTTTCACAGCATGTTGTACTGATCGTACAAACTTTCTTGGATCAGAGAAGAAAGCCTCAAGATTAACTTTTTTCCCTTTGGTCTCATTCAGGAATCTTGTCAGTTCTCTCAATGTGTACTTAGACCCCTCTGCTTGACTGGCTGTCAGTTCCGGGCCCATTGAAGAGGTGTCTGAAAAAAATAACTCCTCATCCTCTTCCTCAGAGTCACTTTCCTACTCATCTCTATCTCCCACCCTGAACACTTGCCCTTCCTCTCTGGTCAGGGCATCCCCCCAGCAACAGGCAAAGTTTCCATGGTGCCTTTGACCACACCCTTTTTCCTTTTCCGCTTGACACCCTCATCCTCCCCCCTAGTCTCTTACACTTCCCCACTATACTCTCCTCATCCACTAGCATAACCTGACTCGACCCAGCATCATCTACACCCCCCTCCATAGCATGACTAGGCCCAGACTCAGCTACCCCACCCTCCATAGCATAACTAGGCCCAGCCTCAGCTGCCCCACCATCTCTCGCCTGACTAGGCCCAGCCTCAGCTACCCCACCATCTCTAGCCCGACTAGACCCAGCCTCCGCTATATCACCATCTCTAGCCTGACTAGGCCCAGCCTCAGCTACCCCACCATCTCTAGCCCGACTAGACCCAGCCTCCGCTATATCACCATCTCTAGCCTGACTAGGCCCAGCCTCAGCTACCCCACCATCTCTAGCCTGACTAGGCCCAGCCTCATCTACACCACCATCCCTGGCATGACTAGGCCCAGCCTCAGCTGTCTGCATCTCATTACCCACTGCACTTTGACCTCGATTTCCCCCACTGGCGCTTTTACCCTCACCTTGTCTACGGCCTTTATGTGGGCACGCAAAGCTCTTATGCCCCAAATCACCACACTCAAAACACCGTAGACTATCTGTGCTGGCAAACCCTGCATGGAGCCCCTCCCCATGCCTCACTTTAAACTGAACATTTAGCTGTTGCTCATAGTTATTCAGGAACATGAACACTTGCCTTCGGAACGAAACAACGTGCTTAACGGCATCTGCCTGAAAACCTGCCGACACGAAAACCCCTAGCAAACTTACCAAAACCACTCAGCTTTTTCCTGCTTTGATCGTCCATAACAAACGGAGGCAAATTTGCAACAACCACTCTTGTCGAAGGAGTAGAGAGGGGCGAAACTGTCACCAACACATCCCTTACAAATATTCCGCTAGCAATTAGCCTACCAACCAAATTAGCTTTGTTCATTCTAGAAGCAGAAGGTATAAATTCAGCTCCTACCTGTTCACCGACCGCGAGCAGAACCTCCTCCACCTTAACTCCATTCTCAGGAACACACCTGAATCAACGCCGTATCGACAGTGTCTCCTCCGCGCTAGGCTGAGAAGCCATCGCGCACACCACACCTTGCAAACCCCAGGAAACTTATTCT
The DNA here is from genome assembly GCF_901001165.1 of Salmo trutta. Classification (NCBI taxonomy): domain Eukaryota; kingdom Metazoa; phylum Chordata; class Actinopteri; order Salmoniformes; family Salmonidae; genus Salmo; species Salmo trutta. Next base: position 90,883,115 of record NC_042968.1, on the reverse strand, counting down.
GTCCTCTTCCACCCTAACTTTGAAAAAAAGACTGTGGATTCCGCTAAAACAAATATTGCATTAACCGTACACAATAGAAAAGAAAAGACCAAGAAAATAATCTAGAAAGTTAGTTAGGACAGAGCCCTCCACAACAAACACTCAAACTCACAAAAACTCCCAACATGCACTGCAAGAGAGAGAGAGAGAGAATTAGAGCTTATCCATTTGTCCATAAAGAGCAGTATTTCAATTATGGCCTCTGACTTCCCTGACCATCCGATATGAATCACATACAGTGACAGCATAGTGTGCGCCGGATCGATCGACCCCCAGCCAGTCGTGTGTGTGTGTACTTTGTGTGTGTGTGTGTGCACTTTGCGTGCGTGCGTCGCATTGTGAATGGCATTGACCAGTCCGCAGCCTGCCGCCCACTTTGTGGCAGGAACCACAATGAACTACCGCTTTGTGGCAGGAACCACAATGACCTACCGCTTTGTGGCAGGAACCATAATGACCTACCGCTTTGTGGCAGGAACCATAATGACCTACCGCTTTATGGCAGGAACCATAATGAACTACCGCTTTGTGGCAGGAACCATAATGACCTACCGCTTTGTGGCAGGAACCATAAGGATCTACCGCTTTGTGGCAGGAACCATAATGACCTACCGCTTTGTGGCAGGAACCATAATGACCTACCGCTTTGTGGCAGGAACCATAATGAACTACCGCTTTGTGGCAGGAACAATAATGATCTACCGCTTTGTGGCAGGAACCATAATGAACTACCGCTTTGTGGCAGGAACCGTAATGAACTACCGCTTTGTGGCAGGAACCGTAATGAGCTACCGCTTTGTGGCAGGAACCATAATGACCTACTGCTTTGTGGCAGGAACCATAATGAACTACCGCTTTGTAGCAGGAACCGTAATGATGAACTACATGTCTCTGATTGGTCAATCCCAGTGAGCATAATGACCTACCGCTTTGTGGCAGGAACCATAATGACTTACCGCTTTGTGGCAGGAACCATAATGACCTACCGCTTTGTGGCAGGAACCATAATGACCTACCGCTTTGTGGCAGGAACCGTAATGACCTACCGCTTTGTGGCAGGAACCATAATGAACTACCGCTTTGTGGCAGGAACCATAATGATGAACTACATGTCTCTGATTGGTCAATCCCAGTGAGCAAATAAGGCACCAGGCTAATGGATTGAAACGGAAAACACAAAGTATGTATCCAAAATACCACCCTCTTCCCATAATAGGGAACTATTTTTGACCAATGCCCAAAAGCAGTTCACAATATAGGAAACAGGGTGTAATTTGGGACGTAGATAAAACAAATACCCTCTTAGAAGTCAGCTAATATTTGTTTGATGACAAAAATAAGACTTAACGTGGAAAGTAACGAGAAGATTTTAAAGTGTTTTTTGGACAGTGCTTTTTCCTTGTAAGCTACTATAACTGTTTCTCTGAGCCTTTAGGATGCATCCCAAGTGGCCCCCTATTTCCTATATAGTGCAATAGGGAATAGGGTGCCATTTGGTACTCATCCTTGTGTTGGTCTACTCAGTCTCTTGAATGAGTTGCTTTTATCCAAAATGGCCATCAACCAATCTACAGAGTATGTCTGAAGTGTGTGTGTCTGTGTGTGTGTGTGTGTGTGTGTCACTGTCTTTGTGTGTATGTGTGTGTGTGTTACTCTGTCTCTCCTTCTGTTTTACTCTCTCCTTCTGTCTGGCACCCTCTCATGACAGAAAATGTTTGTGTTTAGAATAGTCCTACTGTTTAGACCAGGGCTGTCCAACCTTGTTCCTGGAGAGCTAACTTCCTGTAGGTTTTCACTCGAAGTGAGCTGAATTTGTTGAGTAAAATTTCAAAACAACTCAACACCACAACCATTACTACCCTATATCTCAGAATTACAAAATGCTGGTCACTTTCACAGATTTTCCAGAAATCCCAGTTGGAAGATTCCTTGGAAATGGGAGGGAATAACCAGTAAATCTGAAAAGTTATTTAACAACCCTACTAGCAGGCCTGATGAGGCCTAAAAACTATGAATTTCAGGCCACTGTATTAGTGTAAATGTAGGCCTCAAAATAAGGCCTTGTGACATATGCAATTTATTGTCATAAATAGTAACATTTTGATGATAATATTCACCTAGGACTTCACTTAGTGAAGGCTACAGGACTGAACATGAACAAATTCAACAACCATGTCTCTGTCACTAACAAATACAGTCATTGGTGGTAATTTAACAATTCACCCAAAAAGGCAAGGTACGCTGTAAAATAATATTTGAGGTTTGGCTTAGTGGGGGTGTGGCTTCCAGTTGGTTATTTTTGGTGTTGTACCACTTTATGGGAGAGGTAAAACATTTTCACTTACGTACAAAGAACAAATATATTTTTCACTGTGGTGCTACCCTTTAAAAACAAAATGTACCTTTTCATAAAGAAAATGTTTGTACTTGTGGACTATATGTAAGATCGGTACTATCTGAGGAATGAGCTTAGGTGCAATTATGTACATATAACTAAAGGCACAAAGGACGAGCTTACAGGGAACCAGCCCCAGTGACAAGCGTTTGTAACCCTTTAGGAACAAATCCAAATCTTTATTTCTGAGAAAGTATAACATATTCTTACTCTCTGTTCTAATCTCCTTATTTAGTTCCAACTTGCAATAAGGACACGGATAAGGATAAGGAGTTGGACACATTACCTTGTTTGAGCGGTAAGGCTGAAGCGACCGACTGCAGATGAAAGTCGAGGAGTGAAGTTAGGGGGAGCTGCATCTACTAAAGCTGACATTCCAACACTGATGTGCTTTTCCAACAGTAAGTCTCACTGCAACATTGCAGTGTTGCCATTGTTTATTTAAATATTTCTTTAGAATATCTCCAAAAAACTACAAATACAGTATATGTGTGTACATGTGTGTACATATTTGTGTACATGTGTGTACATGTGTCTATATGTGTGCATATGTGTGTATAGGTGTGTATACTGTATGTGTGTAAATGTGTGCATATGTGTGTATATTGTACAGTCGTGGCCAAAAGTTTTGAGAATGACACAAATATTAATTTTCACAAAGTCTGCTGCCTCAGTTTGTATGATGGCAATTTGCATATACTCTAGAATGTTATGAAGAGTGATCAGATGAACTGAAATTAATTGCAAGTCCCTCTTTGCCATGCAAATGAACTGAATCCCCCAAAACATTTCCACTGCATTTCAGCCCTGCCACAAAAGGACCAGCTGACATCATGTCAGTGATTCTCTCGTTAATGAGGACAAGGCTGGAGATCACTCGGTCATGCTGACTGCTTTCGAATAACAGACTGGAAGCTTCAAAAGGAGGGTGGTGCCTGGAATCATTGTTCTTCCTCTGTCATCCATGGTTACCTGCAAGGAAACAAGTGCCGTCATCATTGCTTTGCACAAAAGGTGCTTCACAGGCAAGGATATTGCTGCCAGTAAGATTGCACCTAAATCAACCATTTATCGGATCATCAAGAACTTCAAGGAGAGCAGTTCAATTGTTGTGAAGAAGGCTTCTGGGCGCCCCAGAAAGTCCAGCAAGTGCCAGGACTGTCTCCTAAAGCTGATTCAGCTGCGGGATTGGGGCACCACCAGTACAGAGCTTGCTCAGGAATGGCAGCAGGCAGGTGTGAGTCATCTGTACGCACAGTGAGGCGAAGACTTTTGGAGGATTGTCTGGTGTCAAGAAGGGCAGCAAAGAAGCCACTTCTCTCCAGGAAAAACATCAGGGACAGACTGATATTCTGCAAAAGGTACAGGGATTGGACTGCTGAGGACTGGGGTAAAGTCATTTTCTCTGATTTTCTCTCCCTTTCTGATTGTTTGGGGCATCTGGAAAAAAGCTTGTCCGGAGAAGACGAGGTGAGCACTACCATCAGTCATGCTAACAGTAAAGCATCCTGAGACCATTCATGTTGGTTTCAGTTCCATCCACCAGCACCTCCGTTCCGACGCCCATGGAGTTGGGAGGTGCTGCACTTAGGGTGACTGGAGGAGAGGCCATTCCCTGCACTATCTGTAGCCGCAGAGGGCACACTGCTGGTAGGTGCTGGGGGAGGGTTCCTCAGGGAGTCGAGGCAGCAGGCACGGCACTATCGTGTCACCCCAGGTGAGTCGGCACCAGGCTCACCCAAAGCCCCCTGTTGCTCACATGTATGTGTTTATTTCATTTCCTGAGTTTTCCCCGCATTCCGAGCATAAGGCGCTAGTAGATTCAGGCTCAGCTGTGAATTTTATTGACTGTTCCTTTGCTCGTAGTTTAGGGATTCCCCTTGTTACTGTGGATATGCCCTTCCCTGTGCATGCCCTAGATAGTCGACCATTAGGGTCAGGGCTGATTAGGGAGGCCACTGCTCCACTTGACATGGTTATGCAGGAGGGTCACAAGGAGAGAATCAGTCTCTTCCTAATTGATTCTCCTGCGTTTCCCATGGTGTTGGGCCTACCCTGGTTGGCCTGTCATAACCCCACTATTTCGTGGAAACAGAGGGCTCTCAAGGGGTGGTCATGAGAGTGCTCGGGGAGGTGTGTGGGAGTTTCCATCGGTGCAACTATGGTGGAAAGTCTAGACCAGATCTCCAACGTGCGCATCCCCCCCAGAATATACCGATTTGGCTCTCGCCTTCTGTAAGCAGATAAATCTCCTGGTAGACACAGCACATCCCAGGAGTCACGTGTATCCTCTGTCACAGAAGGAGATGGCGGCTATGGAAACATATGTCTCCGAATCCCTGGGGCAGGGATACATTCGGCCCTCCACTTCACCTGCCTCCTCAAGTTTATTTTTTGTGAAGAAGAAGGATGGGGGTCTGCGCCCGTGTATTGACTATCGAGGGATCAATCAGATCACAGTGAGGTATAGCTACCCGCTGCCTTTCATCGCCAGTGCGATCGAGTCAATGCATGGGGCACGCTTCTTCACAAAATTGGATCTCAGGAGCGCCTATAACCTGGTGCGTATCCGGGAGGGGGACGAGTGGAAGACGGCATTTAGTACCACCTCAGGGCACTATGAGTACCTTGTCATGCCGTACGGGTTGATGAATGCTCCATCAGTCTTCCAAGCCTTTGTTGATGAGATTTTCCGGGACCTGCACGGGCAGGGTGTAGTGGTGTATATCGACGACATTCTGATATACTCCGATACACACGCCGAGCATGTGTCCATGGTGCGTAGGGTGCTTGGTCGACTGTTGGATCATGACATGCACGTCAAGGCTGAGAAATGTCTGTTCTTCCAACAGTCCATCTCCTTCCTAGGGTACCGCATTTCCACTTCAGGGGTGGAGATGGAGAGTGACCGCATTTCAGCCGTGCATAATTGGCCGACTCCTACCACGGTAAAGGAAGTGCAGCGGTTTCTAGGGTTTGCCAACTACTACCGGAGGTTTATCCGGGGTTTTGGTCAGGTAGCAGGTCCCATTACCTCACTGCTGAAGGGGGGACCGGTGTGGCTGCAGTGGTCGGCTGAGGCGGACAGGGCTTTGGCTAACTGAAGGCTCTGTTTACCTCGGCTCCCGTGCTGGCACATCCGGATCCCTCTTTGGTGTTCATAGTGGAGGTGGACGCGTCTGAGGCTGGGATAGGAGCGGTGCTCTCTCAGCGCTCGGGCACACCAGCAAAGCTCCACCCCTGTGCTTTCTTTTCGAAGAAGCTCAGCCCGGTGGAGCGAAAATATGATGTGGGGGACCGGGAGCTGTTGGCTGTTGTCAGGGCTCTGAAGGCGTGGAGACATTATCTTGAGGGGGCTAGACACCCTTTTCTCATCTGGACTGACCACCGCAATCTGGAGTATATCCGGGCGGCGAGGAGACTGTACCCTCGCCAGGCAAGGTGGGCCATGTTTTTTACACGTTTTGTTTTCCCTCTATCCTACAGACCTGGTTCCCAGAACGCTAAGGCAGAAGCACTGTCCCGGATGTATGACACAGAGGAGCGGTCCATGGATCATAATCCCATACTCTTGCCTGGTGGCACTGGTGGTGTGGGAGCTGGACGTGGGCATCGAGCGGGCGTTATGCACAGAGCCCACTCCCCCCCAGTGTCCAGCTGGACGCCTGTACATTCCGTCTGCTGTCCATGACCGTTTGATCTATTGGGCCCATACATCACCCTCCTCTGGTCATCCTGGCATCGGGCGGACGGTGCGTTGCCTTAGTGGGAAGTACTGGTGGCATACCTTGGCCAAGGACGTAAGGGTTTTTGTTTCCTCCTGCTCGGTGTGTGCCCAGTGCAAGGCTCCCAGGCACCTGCCCAGAGGGAAATTACAACCCCTACTCGTTCCACAATGGCCGTGGTCGCACCTGTCGGTGGACTTCCTGACGGATCTTCCTCCCTCACAGGGCAACACCACAATCCTGGTCATTGTGGATCGGTTTTCTAAGTTCTGCCGTCTCCTCCCTTTGCCAGGTCTTCCTACGGCCCTACAGACTACAGACGAATGGTTCAAGCGCTCGGAGGAGACCTGGAACGCCACCCATGTGCACCTACAACGGGCCGTGAGGCGGCAAAAAGAGGGTGCTGACCGTCACCGCAGCGAGGCCCCGGTGTTCGCACCGGGGGACCGGGTCTGGCTCTTGACCCGAAACCTGCCCCTCCGCATACCCTGCCGGAAGCTGGGTCCGTGGTTTGTGGGGCCATTTAAAGTCCTGAGGAGACTGAACGAGGTATGCGACAGGTTATAGCTTCCCACAGATTATGGTATTAATCCCTTGTTCCATGTGTCTCTCCTCACACCGGTGGTGGCTGGTCGACTCCAAGAAGCTGAGGTGCGGGAGGTTCCTCCGCCACCTCTGGACATCGAGGGGGCCCCGGCATGTGCTGTTCGAGCTATCCTGGACTCGAGGCATTGGGCGAGGGGCCTTCAGTACCTCGTGGAGTGGGAGGGGTACGGTCCGGAGGAGAGATGCTGGGTGCCGGTGGAGGACGTCCTGGACCCTTCGTTGCTGCGGGATTTCCACCGTCTCCATCCGGATCGCCCTGCACCTCGTGCTCCGGTCGTCCCCGAGGTCGCTGTCGGCACACTGCTGGAGCCACGCGTCAAGGGGGGGGTACTGTCACGACTTCCACCGAAGTCGGTCCCTCTCCTTGTTCGGGCGGTGTTTGGCGGTTGACGTCACCGGCCTTCTAGCCACCGCCGATCCACTTTTCATTTTCCATTTGTTTTGTCTTTGTTTTACACACCTGATTTCAATCCCACAATTACTGTTTCATTATTTAACCCTCTGTTGCCCCATGGGTTTTTGTGAGTGATTGTTTATTGTATTTTCGGTCTGTCATGGTGTGCGTGTATTTGTTACTTTTTATATTTTACATTTTGAGTAAAAGTACGTTGATTACTCATATCTGCTGTCCTGCGCCTGACTCTCTACACCAGCTACACCTAGGACCCATTACACTGACAGCATTCCAGGGCAGATTGCAGAGGTCGTGAAAAAGAAGGGTCAACACTGCAAATATTGACTCTTTGCATAAACTTCATGTAATTGTCAATAAAAGCCTTTGACACTTATGACATGCTTCCATTGTAACATCTGACAAAAATTTCTAAAGACACTGAAGCAGCAAACTTTGTGGAAATTAATATTTGTTTCATTCTCAAAACCTTTGGCCACGACCGTACTATCATTTGGGGAGAAAGAGACCCAAATATCACATTCATTTACACAGACCATGTAACTATTGTGACCTCGAGGAAATAGAGAATGAAATTAATTTGATCATCTATTGCCCTTCCTACCACGATATACACTTGTCCTTATTCCAGAACGACCACCAGATATACCCTGGTATTACGTAGCCATGAGGAGACAGACCACCAGATATACCCTGGTATTATGTAGTCATGAGGAGACAGACCACCAGATATACCCTGGTACTATGTAGCTGAGCCATGAGGAGACAGACCACCAGATATACCCTGGTATTATATAGCCATGAGGAGACAGACCACCAGATATACCCTGGTATTATGTAGTCATGAGGAGACAGACCACCAGATATACCCTGGTATTATGTAGCCATGAGGAGACAGACCACCAGATATACCCTGGTATTATGTAGCCATGAGGAGACAGACCACCAGATATACCCTGGTATTATGTAGCCATGAGGAGACAGACCACCAGATATACCCTGGTATTATGTAGCCATGAGGAGACAGACCACCAGATATACCCTGGTATTATGTAGTCATGAGGAGACAGACCACCAGATATACCCTGGTATTATGTAGCCATGAGGAGACAGACCACCAGATATACCCTGGTATTATGTAGCTGAGCCATGAGGAGACAGACCACCAGATATACCCTGGTATTATGTAGCCATGAGGAGACAGACCACCAGATATACCCTGGTATTATGTAGCCACGAGGAGACAGACCACCAGATATACCCTGGTATTATGTAGCTGAGGAGACAGACCACCAGATATACCCTGGTATTATGTAGCTGAGCCATGAGGAGACAGACCACCAGATATACCCTGGTATTATGTAGTCATGAGGAGACAGACCACCAGATATACCCTGGTATTATGTAGCCATGAGGAGACAGACCACCAGATATACCCTGGTATTATGTAGCCATGAGGAGACAGACCACCAGATATACCCTGGTATTATGTAGCCATGAGGAGACAGACCACCAGATATACCCTGGTATTATGTAGTCATGAGGAGACAGACCACCAGATATACCCTGGTATTATGTAGTCATGAGGAGACAGACCACCAGATATACCCTGGTATTATGTAGTCATGAGGAGACAGACCACCAGATATACCCTGGTATTATGTAGCTGAGGAGACAGACCACCAGATATACCCTGGTATTATGTAGCCATGAGGAGACAGACCACCAGATATACCCTGGTATTATGTAGCCATGAGGAGACAGACCACCAGATATACCCTGGTATTATGTAGCCATGAGGAGACAGACCACCAGATATACCCTGGTATTATGTAGCCATGAGGAGACAGACCACCAGATATACCCTGGTATTATGTAGCTGAGGAGACAAACCACCAGATATACCCTGGTATTATGTAGCCATGAGGAGACAGACCACCAGATATACCCTGGTATTATGTAGTCATGAGGAGACAGACCACCAGATATACCCTGGTATTATGTAGCCATGAGGAGACAGACCACCAGATATACCCTGGTATTATGTAGCCATGAGGAGACAGACCACCAGATATACCCTGGTATTATGTAGCCATGAGGAGACAGACCACCAGATATACCCTGGTATTATGTAGTCATGAGGAGACAGACCACCAGATATACCCTGGTATTATGTAGCTGAGGAGACAGACCACCAGATATACCCTGGTATTATGTAGCTGAGCCATGAGGAGACAGACCACCAGATATACCCTGGTATTATGTAGCCATGAGGAGACAGACCACCAGATATACCCTGGTATTATGTAGCTGAGCCATGAGGAGACAGACCACCAGATATACCCTGGTATTATGTAGCCATGAGGAGACAGACCACCAGATATACCCTGGTATTATGTAGCTGAGCCATGAGGAGACAGACCACCAGATATACCCTGGTATTATGCAGCCATGAGGAGACAGACCACCAGATATACCCTGGTATTATGCAGCCATGAGGAGACAGACCACCAGATATACCCTGGTATTATGTAGCTGAGCCATGAGGAGAAACTGAAATGTGTTTTTGTCCGTTGTGTATTTCCGTAAATGCAAGTTTTTGATAAAGCCTGGAGTAAAAGGAAAATGGTGAACTATAATTAAATTCTAAAATGTTTAGGTACTATAAAGCAAATGGTAATGTATGTATAGTATATAGATGGTGTGTAGGCCTGTCTCACACTGGAATCTTCTCTTTGTGTCAGACTGGATCATGTTTCTTTGTTTATATATCTGTATTGTTTTTATTAAATGTTGTATTTTAACTTCTCTATGGTTATTATTATTATTGCTTTGATAACCTTATCTACTATCATGTACTGATTTCTGTTTCATCTTTATGTGGTGCTCACTGCACAGAACACCAGAATAAATATTACTGAATTATGTGTCAATTAATCCCGTAAATGAGGGATTGCCAGACCAGGTTCAACCACCTTCTGTTTCATGTATCTGTGATTATATATCTGTTATTTTTATATTTAATTTAATATCTCAATGGTTGTTATTATTATTGCTTGGATGTTATTTACTATTATGTATTGAATACATTTTTTATTCTTTATGTGGTGCGCACTGCACAGAACCGCAGAAAAGTTATCATATGTCACAGTGAATTATTGTAACGTTTATTTATATGTCAATTAATCCTGTAAGGGTGTCATGCCCTGATCTGTTTCACCTGTCCTTGTGATTGTCTCCACCCCCTCCAGGTGTCGCTTATTTTCCCCAGTGTATTTATCCCTGTGTTTCCTGCCTCTCTGAGCCAGTTTGTCCTGTATGTTTCCAAGTCAACCAGCGTTATTACCGTTCTCCTGCTTTTTGCATTCTCCTTTTTCTAGTCCTCCTGGTTTTGACCCTTGCCTGTTTCTGGACTTTGTACTCACCTGCCTGACCATTCTGCCTGCCTTGACCACGAGCCTGTCTGCCACTCTGTACCTCCTGGACTCTGATCTGGTTTTGACCTTTTTGCCTGTCCACGACCATTCTCTTGCCTACCCTTTGGATTAATAAACATTGTAAGACTCCAACCATCTGCCTCCAGTGTCTGCATTTGGGTCTCGCTTTGTGCCTTGATAAAGGGATGAATTTGCCAACTGGCGATTTGACATAAATATAAAATGTAATTAATTACTTCATATCTTCCCTGTGGCTCAGTTGGTAGAGCATGGTGTTTGCAACGCCAGCATGGTGTGTGCAACGCCAGGGTTGTGGGTTCGATTCCCATGGGGGGCCAGTACAAAAAAAATAAAAAATTAAATAAAAAAGGCATGAAATGTATGCATTCACTACTGTAAGTTGCTCTGGATAAGAGCATCTGCTAAATCACAAAAAAAATAAAAAAATATATATATATATACATATCCACTGTATACATATGAATCGCGGCGAAGTTCCTTCCTGTTTAGTCACGTTTGTGGTCTTGTTCGTGTGGGTCTAACAAAACAACACTCTAATGATTGGTTGACAAATAGAGCCTCCCTGCAGGAAACAGCTGGTGAGGAGCAACTGCAGAAAATAGAAGTGGACTGCAGTCTTCCTGAGCTTTAATTACATGGTAGTTGTAAATTTCATGCAATCGACAAGTAGGCACAAGTCGGACAAATTTTATCCCCATAACGCAACACACTTTGAAAGGCGGTGACCAATGATGATCACAAACTTGACAAAAGTGATCCTCTCGAACGTGACCATTGACAGCAGTGCTTGTCCATCAACCTCACCACCGACCTACATACCTTTCTTCCTCTTGCCATTTCCTGTATGCAGATGATTCTGCCTGTTCATGCCCTCTGCTCCTGTATGTGGATGATTCTGCCTGTTCATGCCCTCTGCTCCTGTATGTGGATGATTCTGCCTGTTCACACCCTCTTTTCCTGTATGCGGATGATTCTGCCTGTTCATGCCCTCTGTTCCTGTATGCGGATGATTCTGCTCTCTTGGTTTACATAAGAATTGTCACGATTGTCGTAAGGAGTGGACCAAAACGCAGCGGGAAAATGTATACTCATCTTCTTATTTTTATTGGAGGAAGGAAAAACAAAATAAACACGTATACAAAACAAAGGACTCCAAACAGTCCCGTCAGGTGCAACAAACACTAAACCAGGAAATAACTACCCACAAACTCCCATAGAACAAACACCCCTATAAATAGGACCTTCAATCAGAGGCAACGAGAAGCAGCTGCCTCCAATTGGAGGTCAACCCAATAAAAACCACATAGAAATAGACCAACTAGAAATAACATAGAAATACACTAACATAGAACATAACCCAAGCAACCCCGAAACACCTTAAACAAACACCCCCTGCCACACCCTGACCAAACTACAATAACAAACAGCCCCTTAACTGGTCAGGACGTGACAAGAATAAGGAGTCCGTTGAAAAGACCCTAAGCAACAAACGGACTAATGTCACTAAGTGGCTATCTGTCTCTGCATTTAGGCAAGACAGAATGTATCATGTTTGGTTCCAAACACAAATTGAGAAACTCTTCAAACTTCTCGGTCAACTGTGATGGTGTAGCGATGGAGGAGAAATGCTCTGTTACATATTTGGGATGTGAATTGGACCAGCACATGACAGGTGAAGTCATGGCTCTGAATGTCAGTGAGAAAGTTCACTACAGGACAAAGTTCCAGGATACAGAGACAATGAAGACCCCGGCAACATCTCTGATCCAGTGTCACTGTGACTACGGTATGCTTGTATCTCATGGTTCAGTGTCACTATGACTACTGTATGCTTGTATCTCATGGTTCAGTGTCACTATGACTACTGTATGCTTGTATCTCATGGTTCAGTGTCACTATGACTACTGTATACTTGTATCTCATGGTTCAGTGTCACTATGACTACTGTATACTTGTATCTCATGGTTCAGTGTCACTATGACTACTGTATGCTTGTATCTCATGGTTCAGTGTCACTATGACTACTGTATGCTTGTATCTCATGGTTCAGTGTCACTATGACTACTGTATACTTGTGACACTGAACCATGAGATACAAGCATACAGTAGTCATAGTATCTCATGGTTCAGTGTCATAACAAATAAATCTGAAGGACAAACTTCAAATGGCCCAAAACAAACTACTGAGAATTAAACTTAAGCTCAGCCCTAGGATGCTCATTGGTCCTAATCATTTCAGAGAACTGAACCGGCTTCCAGTTTCCATAGCCATCACACCAGAGACGGTGTTGCCAATAGCAGACTGCTGCGCTATAGTAGCATTGCTGGAAAAAGCTCTTTCTTTAACACTGGTGCAGAGCAATGGTGTACCACACCCCATATAAAATCCATCACTACGCTAGCGAGTTAAGATAAACCTTAAGAAATGGTTTTGGGTAAAAAGCTTAAAGAAAGTATCATTGTTTTCCATGAACGTTACACAGTAATCTATTTTCTTCCTATTTACAGTTTCCTCCTTATTGATGAACTGTATTTGAGATATATTTGTTTTCCTGTTTTTAATCTTGTGTAGATTTTGTTTTCATGAGATAATCTTGTGTATATTTTGTATTCATGTATTTTCACGAGGACCACAATTGAAATCCTTTATTTTTTTGGTGTGTCGATGATTTTAATAGCATTGTACTATATCCACATATGTGGTTGTATTGTGTTTTAAAACAGGACACATGACCTTCAACTACATCTGCAGGATAATATTTAGGGCTTTGAACGAACACACCCTGCTATAATACGGGTTTGTCTGTGTTAACAGTGGTTGTGTCCAAAATGGCCCCCTATGTATTATACAAGTTGACTTGGTTGAGCATAGGGAATAGGGTGGCATTTGAGACAAATTCAGTGTAAAAAAATCCATATACTGGGTCAATGGCTTGTTATCATCAGGTGAGCCCCCTGGTTTCCCCGGCAACGACCCAAGGGACGAAGGTTCCTTCCTTCCTGGTTACCACAGTAACAGCAATGTTGAGATGGTAAATACCTTCATAAACCACATTGGTAATGAGCGGAGAATGACAAGGGTCTCTGACAAGGGTGTGTGTGTGTGTGTGTGTGTGTGTGTGTGTGTGTGTGTGTGTGTGTGTGTGTGTGTGTGTGTGTGTGTGTGTGTGTGTGTGTGTGTGTGTGTGTGTGTGTGTGTGTGTGTGTTTGTGTGGTGACAGCAGGATTCTTTCAGTGATTCAATGTAGACAGTGGGATTATCAAGTTATTTTTGATTGACTTACATAATATATAAAGAGAGATCACAGTTTGTTAAATGACATACCAAGCCAAAGACATAGCAAGTCATCAATGAGATGTAACAACAGGTTCCTTACTGAGTGAGCCACTGGCGATAATGACTTGGAGTTTTCTTTGCAGTATGAGCAACGTATGCTTCCTTGTGGATAAAAAGTGCTGTGAGTTTGTCTATTCAACTACAGCTAAGAGTTTCCATAGTTTAATACCACACTGGGTATGGCTGTAGTATGGTTTGTTCACAGTAATTTATACATCTATACAGTTAGTAATGTATTTTCCTGGCCAGGCCATTTCCGTTGAGATATTCTGTAAGAAGCCATAATGAGCCTGTTCTCTGCTACATTATTGCAATTAAAAACTGTTCAATGTTTTTTCCAATTTAATTACAGTGTAACTCCAGCCGACCATCAGAACTGCAATGCCTGACATCGCCTCGCTCACTCGTTTTCAGCCGAGACTTTGAGTTTTGAGAAAATTAGCTTTTGCTGTTTCTGTAATTACAGAGCTTATAAGTGACACGCACTTCTGAGAGGGAGAGAGAAAGAGACAGGGAGAGCGAGAGAGACAGAGAGAACGATAGAGACAGACGGAGAGAGAGACGGAGAGAGAGACGGAGAGAGAGACGGAGAGAGAGACAGAGCGTGAGAGAGAGAGAGAGAGAGAGAGAGAGAGAGAGAGAGAGAGACAGCGTGAGAGAGAGACAGAGAGAGAGACAGCGCGTGAGAGAGAGAGAGACAGAGCGTGAGAGAGACAGAGACAGAGAGAGACAGAGAGAGAGAGAGAGAGAGAGAGACAGAGAGAGAGAGCGAGAGAGAGAGAGAGAGAGAGACAGAGATACACACACACACACACATACATATATATAGTAATTAATATATATAAACACACACACAGTGCCAGTCAAAAGTTTGGACACACCTACTCATTCAAGGGTTTTTCTTTATTTTGACTATTTTCTAATACTAAATAATAGTAATAGGGAAGACATCAAACTATGAAATAGCACATATGGAATCATGTAGTAACCAAAAAAAGTGTTAAACAAATCAAAATATATTTTTGATCTTAGATTCTTCAAAGTAGCCACCCTTCTGAATGTGTTCTTGACATTGGTGCTACAGATTGTGTTGTTACTATTCACCACCATTTCAACATGGTGCTACAGATTGTTGTTACTATTCACCACCATTTTAATATGGTGCTACAGATTGTTGTTACAATTCACCACCATTTTAATATGGTGCTACAGATTGTTGTTACAATTCACCACCATTTTAATATGGTGCTACAGATTGTTGTTACTATTCACCACCATTTTAATATGGTGCTCCCGCTCTTCCTCTCTGGCGCTCGAGGGCGCCAGGTGGCCCGTCATTACAAACACCTGTCACCAAGGTCACGCGCATCAGTTCTTCATGGGACTCACCTGGACTCCATCACTTATTGATTGCCTCCCCTATATCTGTGACTTCCTCAATTTCTTCCCCCGTCTCTGCATTAACGTCGTTTTGTTCCCCCTGTCCAGACGCTGTCCTTGTTTTGTTCCTGTTCATTATTTATTAAATATTCACTCCCTGTACTTGCTTCTCATCTCCCAGCGTCTGTCCTCACAGCTACAGATTGTGTTGTTACTTCCCCACCATTTAATATGGTGCTACAGATTGTGTTGTTACTATTACTGTTCACCACAATCTAATATGGGGCTCTGGGCAGATGGGACATTTGCCCAGTGTGTGTGTGTGCGTGTGTGTGTGTGTGTGTGTGTGTGTGTAGTGGCGGATATAGGTATAGGCGACATGGGCAGCCGCCCAGCGCATCATCTTGCCAGGGGTGGCACGAGGCACCAGCACAAAAAAATCGGAATGGTGACATTTGCGCAATCGGTTTTCTATCGCTAATTTGCACGTCACGTCAATGATATCATGTCACCGTGTGGGACTGTAGGTCAATTAACCTTGTCGGTGTCACACCCTGATCTGTTTCACCTGTCCTTGTGATTGTCTCCAACCCCCCTCCAGGTGTCGCCCATCTTCCCCATTATCCCCTGTGTATTTCTACCTGTGTTCTCTGTTTGTCCGTTGCCAGATCGTCTTGTTTGTCAAGTCAACCAGCGTTTTTGTTCTCAACTCCTGCTTTCCCAGTCTCTCTTTTTCTCGCGCTCTTGGTTTTGACCCTTGCCTCTCCTGACTCTGCCAACCCTGACCCTGAGCCTGCCTACCGTCCGGTACCGTTGCCCCACCTCTGGTTTAATGACCCCTGCATGCCTTGATCTGTCTATTGCCTGCCCATGTTGGAAACATTCAACCATTGTCAATTCGATGTGTCTGGGTCTTACCTTGATTCCTGATAGTCGGAGTGGGCGCCCTGATTCTAGTTTGTCAGCTAGGCAGGCTACTGCCTGGGAAGGTCTCTCACTCAGAAGTACAAGATGGGGAGGGGGGTGGGTGTAGGTTGACCTCAGTTCTCCCCCCTTGAAGCCCGAGGTAGAGGTGAGCGGGGGAATCTATTAAATATCGCACCTTTGTACAGTACTAATGCAATTAGTAATATCAGTCACAATACGAAATGCTACCAAATAAACATCATTTAATTCATAATACCATGAATGTATAATTTCAGACATATTGTTGCATTTTTTCTGGTTTGTGAGAAATTGTTAAGAATAATATAAAACCAGTCTGTACACCAACAAGGTGAATTGTGTGTGCGTAGTGTCCATGCCTCCGGTGCATAGAGCTACATGAAGTCTCAACTAAATAAAAACTATTCCTGGATATGTCTTTGGGACTATCCCAATAAATACAAACCATGATTTGAGATCCTGACCATAACACTATGGAGCCTTTACTGACACCCTGACCATAACACTATGGAGCCCTTACCAAACACCCTGATCATAACACTATGGAACCCTTACCAACACCCTTACCAACACCCTGACTATAACACTGTGGAACCCTTACCAACACCCTGACCATAACACTATGGAGCCCTTACCAACACCCTTACCAAACACCCTGACCATAACACTATGGAGCCCTTACCAACACCCTGACTATAACACTATGGAGCCCTTACCAACACCCTGACCATAACACTATGGAGCCCTTACCAACACCCTGACTATAACACTATGGATCCCTTACAAACACCCTGACCATAACACTATGGAGCCCTTACCAACACCCTTACCAACACCCTGACTATAACACTATGGAGCCCTTACCAACACCCTGACTATAACACTGTGGAGCCCTTACCAACACCCTGACTATAACACTATGGAGCCCTGACCAACACCCTGACTATAACACTATGGAGTCCTTACCAACACCCTGACTATAACACTATGAAGCCCTTACCAACACCCTGACTATAACACTATGGAGCCCTTACCAACACCCTGACCATAACACTATGGAGCACTTACCAACACCCTGACTATAACACTATGGAGCCCTTACCAACACCCTTACCAACACCCTGACCATAACACTATGGAGCCCTTACCAACACCCTGACTATAACACTATGGAGCCCTTACCAACACCCTGACCATAACACTATGGAGCCCTTACCAACACCCTGACCATAACAATATGGAGCCCTCACCAAACACCCTGACTATAACCCTGACTATAACACTATGGAGCCCTTACCAACACCCTGATTATAACACTATGGAGCCCTTACCAACACCCTGACCATAACACTATGGAGTCCTTACCAACACCCTGACTATAACACTATGGAGCCCTTACCAACACCCTGACTATAACACTATGGAGCCCTTACCAACACCCTGACCATAACACTATGGAGCCCTTACCAACACCCTGACTATAACACTATGGAGCCCTTACCAACACCCTGACCATAACACTATGGAGTCCTTACCAACACCCTGACCATAACACTATGGAGCCCTTACCAACACCCTTACTATAACCCTGACCATAACACTATGGATCCCTTACCATGACCCTGACCATAACACTATGGATCCCTTACCAACACCCTGACTATAACACTATGGAGCCCTTACCAACACCCTTACCAACACCCTGACTATAACACTATGGAGCCCTTACCAACACCCTGACCATAACACTATGGAGCCCTTACCAACACCCTGACCATAACACTATGGAGCCCTTACCAACACCCTTACTATAACATTATGGAGCCCTTACCAACACCCTGACTATAACACTATGGAGCCCTTAACAACACCCTGACCATAATACTATGGAGCCCTTACCAACACCCTGACCATAACACTATGGAGCCCTTACCAACACCCTGACCATAACACTATGGAGCCCTTACCAAACACCCTGACCATAACACTATGGAGCCCTTACCAACACCCTGACTATAACACTATGGAGCCCTTACCAACACCCTGACTATAACACTATGGAGCCCTTACCAACACCCTGACCATAACAATATGGAGCCCTTACCAACACCCTGACTATAACACTATGGAGCCCTTACCAACACCCTGACCATAACACTATGGAGCCCTTACCAACACCCTGACTATAACACTATGGAGCCCTTACCATCACCCTGACTATAACACTATGGAGCCCTTACCATCACCCTGACTATAACACTATGGAGCCCTTACCAACACCCTGACCATAACACTATGGAGACCTTACCAACACCCTGACTATAACACTATGGAGTCCTTACCATCACCCTGACTATAACACTATGGAGTCCTTACCATCACACTGACTATAACACTATGGAGCCCTTACCAACACCCTGACCATAACACTATGGAGCCCTTACCATCACCCTGACTATAACACTATGGAGCCCTTACCAACACCCTGACTATAACACTATGGAGCCCTTACCAACACCCTGACCATAACCCTGACCATAACACTATGGATCCCTTACCAACACCCTGACTATAACACTATGGAGCCCTTACCAACACCCTGACTATAACACTATGGAGCCCTTACCAACACCCTGACCATAACACTATGGAGCCCTTACCATCACACTGACTATAACACTATGGAGCCCTTACCAACACCCTGACCATAACACTATGGAGCCCTTACCATCACACTGACTATAACACTATGGAGCCCTTACCAACACCCTGACCATAACACTATGGAGCCCTTACCAACACCCTGACCATAACACTATGGAGCCCTTACCATCACACTGACTATAACACTATGGAGCCCTTACCATCACACTGACTATAACACTATGGAGCCCTTACCATCACCCTGACCATAACACTATGGAGCCCTTACCAACACCCTGACTATAACACTATGGAGACCTTACCATCACCCTGACTATAACACTATGGAGCCCTTACCAACACCCTGACTATAACACTATGGAGCCCTTACCAACACCCTGACCATAACCCTGACCATAACACTATGGATCCCTTACCAACACCCTGACTATAACACTATGGAGCCCTTACCATCACCCTGACAATAACACTATGGAGCCCTTATCAACACCCTGACTATAACACTATGGAGCCCTTACCAACACCCTGACTATAACACTATGGAACCCTTACCAACACCCTGACTATAACACTATGGAGCCCTTACCAACACCCTGACTATAACACTATGGAGTCCTTACCATCACCCTGACTATAACACTATGGAGCCCTTACCAAACACCCTGACTATAACACTATGGAGCCCTTACCAACACCCTGACTATAACACTATGGAGCCCTTACCAAACACCCTGACTATAACACTATGGAGCCCTTACCAACACCCTGACTATAACACTATGGAACCCTTACCAACACCCTGACTATAACACTATGGAGCCCTTACCAACACCCTGACTATAACACTATGGAGCCCTTACCAACACCCTGACTATAACACTATGGAGCTCATACCAAACACCCTGACTATAACACTATGGAGCCCTTACCAACACCCTGACTATAACACTATGGAGCTCATACCAAACACCCTGACTATAACACTGTGGAGCCCTTACCATCACCCTGACCATAACACTATGGAGCCCTTACCATCACCCTGACCATAACACTATGGAGCCCTTACCAAACACCCTGACTATAACACTATGGAGCCCTTAACAACACCCTTACCAACACCCTGACTATAACACTATGGAGCCCTTACCATCACCCTGACAATAACACTATGGAGCCCTTATCAACACCCTGACTATAACACTATGGAACCCTTACCAACACCCTGACTATAACACTATGGAACCCTTACCAACACCCTGACTATAACACTATGGAGCCCTTACCAACACCCTGACTATAACACTATGGAGCCCTTACCAACACCCTGACTATAACACTATGGAACCCTTACCAACACCCTGACTATAACACTATGGACCCCTTACCAACACCCTGAGTTAGAAGAGTTGCAACTCTTCTACCATATCGTCACCTGCATCACTAGTTCCAACTCTCTTCCAATGTGCTATTTGTCAGAAATGCCTTGTGGACTTTCATATGCCTTAATACCAAACTTGTATGCCATCTGTAGATACGAATACATTTGTTAAATTACGAGCCTAGTTGGTTTAGCCACAGAAAAAGCCAGGAACCTTCCTGCTAGCCATGATTGGCTGATATAATGGATGGCCTGGACATAATGAGAGATTAGTTTGGATTTGGTCTGCCATGTCGAATGGTTCTTATAACATGAGCTGGTCAGTATGTGTAGATTATGGTTCATTGTTTAGCTAGCTAGCTAAACAAAATACTCCACAATGGAAGTATCAATTTCACTGTACTGTTCACACCATCTGTATGCTGTGCATGTGACAAAATAAACATAGATTTTATTTGATGTAGTTGTCACACCTTGATCTGTTTCACATTTCTTGTGCTTGTCTCCACCCCCCATCAGGTGTCTCATATTTTCCCCCATTATCCTCTGTGTATTTAAACCTGTGTTTTCTGTTTGGTTATTGCCAGTTCGTCTTGTTTTGTCAGGTCTACCAGCATGTTTCCCATTTCTTAAGTTCTTGTTTTCAAGTTTCCCGGTTCTGACCTTTCTGACTGTCCTGACCCTGAGCCTGTCTACCGTCCTGTACCTGCCTGATTCTGACCTGGTTTACGAACCACTGCCTGACCTCAACCTGCCTTTTGCCTGCTCCCTTTGTTATAATACATATTCTGAGAATCGTACTCTCCACCTCCCCTGTGTCTGCATCTGGGTCTTATCCTGAGACGTGGAACTAGTGTGTGTTTACCAGAGAGGTTAATGACCTGCACCCAAGTCAGATTAGGATATAGGCCAAGGACTAGATAAAGTGTATTTTTACTACTACTTTTTTGCTACTACTTTCACCACTTTTGTCTTGAACTCTTTGGTTGTTTCCTACCCTACCTTATTCAATCTGTTTAGCACATGGCCTCTTCTTAGGGCTAGGGGGCAGTATTCGGAAGTTCGGATGACTGACGTGCCCAAAGTAAACTGCCTGTTACTCAGGCCCAGAAGCCAGGATATGCATAGAATTGGTAGTATTGGATGGACGACACTTTGAAGTTTCTAAAACTGTTAACATATTTATTTATTTATTTATTTATTTTTATTTATTTTTTTAAATTTTATTTCACCTTTATTTAACCAGGTAGGCAAGTTGAGAACAAGTTCTCATTTACAATTGTGACCTGGCCAAGATAAAGCAAAGCAGTTTGGAGGAGTTTGGAGTAAAACAAACATACAGTCAATAATACAGTAGAAAAAGAAGTCTATATACAATGTGAGCAAATGAGGTGAGATAAGGGAAGTAAAGGCAAAAAAAGGCCATGGTGGCAAAGCAAATACAATATAGCAAGTAAAACACTGGAATGGTAGATTTGCAGTGGAAGAAAGTGCAAAGCAGAAATAGAAATAATGGGGTGCAAAGGAGCAAAATAAATAAATAAATAAATACAGTGGGGGAAAAGGTAGTTGTATGGGCTAAATTATAGATGGGCTATGTACAGGTGCAGTGATCTGTGAGCTGCTCTGACAGCTGGTGCTTAAAGCTAGTGAGGGAGATAAGTGTTTCCAGTTTCAGAGATTTTTGTAGTTAGTTCCAGTCATTGGCAGCAGAGAACTGGAAGGAGAGATGGCCAAAGGAGGAATTGGCTTTGGGGGTGACCAGAGAGATACATCTGCTGGAGTGCGTGCTACAGGTGGGTGCTGCTATGGTGACCAGTGAATGGAGATAAGGGGGGACTTTACCTAGCATGGTCTTGTAGATGACCCAGAGCCAGTGGGTTTGGCGACGAGTATGAAGCAAGGGCCAGCCAACGAGAGCGTACAGGTCGCAGTGGTGGGTAGTATATGGGGCTTTGGTGACAAAACGGATGGCACTGTGATAGACTGCATCCAGTTTATTGAGTAGGGCATTGGAGGCTATTTTGTAAATGACATCGCCGAAGTCGAGGATCGGTAGTATGGTCAATTTTACGAGGGTATGTTTGGCATCATGAGTGAAGGATGCTTTGTTGCGAAATAGGAAGCCAATTCTAGATTTAACTTTGGATTGGAGATGTTTGATGTGAGTCTGGAAGGAGAGCTTACAGTCTAACCAGACACCTAGGTATTTGTACACTGCGTGCACAATTATTAGGCAAGTGAGTATTCTGATCTTATCATTGTTTCTATTCACATTTTCGAACTCCAAACCATATGAACTTGAATGCTTATTGGATTTAATAATTTTCAGGTGATTTGTATTTGTGTAATGAGGGAGGGTGTGGCGAAAGTGAATAACACCTTATATCAAGGTGTGCATAATTATTAGGCAGCCTCATTACCTCAGGTAAAATGGGCCAAAAAAGGAATTTAACTGACACTGAAAAGCCAAAAATGTCAAATGCCTTTCAGACGGATGCGACACTCTTTAAATAGCTAAACTATTGAGGTGTGACCACCGGACATTCAAACGTTTTGTTGCGAATTGTCAACTGGGGTGCAAAAAACGCATGGGGAAGAAAATGCGCAAATTAACTGCAAAAGACTTGAGAAGAATTAAACGTCAAACTACTAGGAACCCATTATCCTCCAGTGCCACCGTATTGCAGAACTGCAACCTACCTGGAGTGTTCAGAAGTACAAGGTGTCAAGTGCTCAGAGACATGGCCAAGGTCAATAAGACTGAAACAAGACCACCACTGAATAAGATTCACAAGTTGAAGCGTCAAGATTGGGCAAAGAAATACCTGAAGACAGATTTTTCAAAGGTTTTATGGAGAGATGAAATGAAAATGACTCTTGATGGACCAAATAGATTGGCCCGTAGCTCGATCAGTAATGGACACAGGGCACCACTTTGAGTCAGGTGCCAGCAAGGTGAAGGAGGGGTACTGGTATGGGCTGCTATCATTGAGGATGAGGTAGTTGGACCTTTTCGGGTTGAAGATGGACTGAAACTCAACTCCCAAACCTACTGCCAGTTTCTGGAATATTCTTTCATCAAACAGTGGTACAGGAAGAAGTCCTCAGCATTCTAGAAGGCCATGATCTTTATGCAGGACAATGCTCCATCACATGCATCCAAGTACTCCACTGCTTGGCTAGCCAGCAAGGGCCTCAAAGATGCCTGAATAATGACCTGGCCCCCTTCCTCACCTGACTTAAATCCTATTGAGAACTTGTGGGCCCTTCTCAAATGTGAGATTTACAGTGATGGAAGACAATATACCTTTTTGAACAGCATTTGGGAGGCTGTGGATGCTGCTTCAGTGAAAATTGATCGTGAACAGATCAAGAAACTGACAGACTCTATGGATGGAAGGCTCATGGCAGTTATTGAAAATAAGGGTGGCTATATTGGTCACTGAATATTTCTGAAAAATGTTATATAATTGTCATTTTGTGTTACTTATCTGTTACACTTACTCTAAAAATTGAGAATAAACAAGTGAGTTGAGAGAAATTATTTTTGTAATTTAGTTGCCTAATAATTCTGCACACTAATAGTTGCCTAATAATTGTGCACACTTATATATTTCCCTGAGAAAGACAAAACTAATTTTTCCTTTGTTAAACATTCAGGTTTGAGGTTCAATAACATTTTGGATTGACTGAGAGCATTGTGTTTGTTCAACAATAAAATGAATCCCGAGGAATACAATTTGCCTAATAATTGTGCACGCAGTGTAGTTGTCCACATGTTCTAAGTCAGAACCGTCCAGAGTAGTGATGCTGGACGGGCGGGCAGCTGCAGGCAGCGATCGGTTGAAGAGCATACATTTAGTTTTACTTGTATTTATTAAGAGCAGTTGGAGGCCACAGAAGGAGAGTTGTATGGCATTCAAGCTCATCTGGAGGGTTGTTAACACAGTGTCCAAAGAAGGGCCAGAAGTATACAGAATGGTGTCGTCTGCATCGAGGTGGATCAGAGACTCACCAGCAGCAAGAGCGACGTCATTGATGTACACAGAGAAAAGAGTTGGCCCAAGAATTTAACACTGTGGCAGCCCTATAGAGACTACCAGAGGCCCGGACAACAGGCCATCCGATTTGACACATTGAACTCTATCAGAGAAGTAGTTGGTGAACCAGGCGAGGCAGTCATTTGAGAAACCAAGGCTATTGAGTCTGCCGATGAGGATGTGGTGATTGACAGAGTCGAAAGCCTTGGCCAGGTCAATGAATATGGCAGCACAGTATTGTTTCTTATCGATGGCGATTACGATATTGTTTAGGACCTTGAGCGTGGCTGAAGTGCACCCATGACCAGCTCTGAAACCAGATTGCATAGCGGAGAAGGTGCGGTGGGATTCGAAATGGTCAGTAATCTGTTTGTTGACTTGGCTTTCGAAGACCTTAGAAAGGCAGGGTAGGATAGATATAGGTCTGTAGCAGTTTGGGTCAAGAGTGTCCCCTACTTTGAAGAGGAGGATGACAGCAGCTGCTTTCCAATCTTTTGGAATCTCAGACAACGCGAAAGAGAGGTTGAACAGGCTAGTAATAGGGATTGCAACAATTTTGGCAGATACGTTTAGAAAGAAAGGGTCCAGATTGTCTAGCCCGGCTGATTTGTAGGGGTCCAGATTTTGCAGCTCTTTCAGAACATCAGCTGACTGGATTTGGGAGAAGGAGAAATGGTGGGGGCTTGGGCGAGTAGCTGTGGGGGGTGCAGTGCTGTTGACCGCGGTAGGGGTAGCCAGGTGGAAAGCATGGCCAGCCATAGAAAAATGCTTATTGAAATAAACATAATGTCTGTGAGTATAACAGAACTGATATAGCAGGCGAATACCCGAGGAAAATCCATCTGTAAAAAAGTTTTTGGAGGTCACCACCCATTCAAAAAGCTTGTCTATGGGAAATTCAAAGGAAGTCCTCCCAGATTGCAGTTCCTATGGCTTCCACTAGATGTCAACAGTCTTTAGAAAGGGTTTCAGGCTTGTTTTTTGAAAAATGAGCTAGAATTTGTAGTTTTTCAAGGTGGCTCTCATTTTGACTGTAGTCTTGTGGCGCGTGGATGAGGGCGTGCACTTCGTTATTTATCTCCAGTATTGAACACACTATTCTCGGTCTTAAATTGTATCGTTTATTTACATATTAGGGTACTTGAGGATTGATTAGAAAAGTTTTTTGACTTGTTTGGACAAAGTCTATTGGTAACTTTTGGGATTCCTTTGTATGCGTTTTGAATGAGTGGAACAGGTGGATTACTGAATCAAGCACGCCAACTAAACTGACTTTTTTGGGATATAAAGAAGGACTTTATCGAACAAAACGACCATTTGTGGTTTATCTGGGACCCTTGGGATTGCAAACAGAGGAAGATCTTCAAAGGTAAGTAATTTAGTTTATTGCTATTTGTGACTTTTGTGACGCCTCTGCTGGTTTGGAAAATGTTTTTAATGCTTTGTATGCTGGACGTTGTCCTCAGATAATCGCATTATATGCTTTTGCCGTAAAGCCTTTTTGAAATCTGACAAAGCAGCTGGATTAATAGGAAGTTAGGCTTTTAAATGATGTATGACACTTGTATTTTGATGAATGTTTAATATTACGATTTTGGTATTTTGAATTTTGCGCTCTGCAATTTCACCGGATGTTGTCGAGATCCTATCCCAAAGAGGTTATTAAAGAGATGGGTGGGGCTAAGGCTTAAGAGGGTGTGAACTATGCTGAATGGATGTAGACAAAGAAGAACTCTCCAGTAGGTGTACCAAAACATTCAAAGGCCATTTTCTCAAGAGTGGGGGCTGCAAGTTTATACATTTTCATAGCACAATTACTTTCCCATTGTTCCTCAACTGTAGTGTATGATATACACATTTCTAGCTCTAGAGTCTCTACTAAAAAACACAATTTCAAATTTTGCTACATAAGACCGAATACAGGTGGTGGGTCACATGTTGAGTTCCAGGAACAACATGGTCAATATAATCCTGTTGCCCTTCAGTTCTGTACTGTTGCATCTGTCAGGTCTGTTGATCATAATCGCAGCTGTGTGTGTGCGTGTTTGTGTGTGTGTGTGTGTCTCACAGCTGGTTACAAGCCAATTTCCCCTCTCCTTTTGGCTATTTCTGTTTCTTATCTCTTTCTTGCTCTCCCCTTCCCTTTCTCCCTTTCCCTCTCCCCCTTCTCTCTCCACCTTCCATCTCCCCCTTCTCTCTCCCCCTTCCCAATCCCCCATCACCTTCTTTCTCCCCAATCCCCTTCCCTCTCCCTCTCCCATTTCTCTCTCCCTCTCCTCTCTCCCAATCCCCATCTCATTCCCCATTCCCCTTCTCTCTCTCTTCCCCCTTCCCTCTTACTCTACCCTTTCTCCCTCTCTCCCTCATCTCCTCCACTTCCTCCCCTTCTCTCTCCCCAATTCCCTTCTCTCCCTCTCCCCAATTCCCTTTTCTCTCTCTCTCCCCTTCCCTCTCCCATTTCTCTCCCCTTCTCCCTCTTCTCCTCCCCTTCCTCACCTTCTCTCTCCCCCTTCCCTCTCTCTCTCCTCCTTCCCTCTCCCTCTCCCCCTCTCTCACCCCTTCCTCTCTTTCTTTCTCCCCAATCCCTGTCTTTCTCCCTCTCCCACTTCTCTCTCCCCTCACCCCCTTCTCTCCCTCCCCCCTTCTCTCTCCCAAATCGTCTTCACTCTTCCTCTCCTCTTTCTCTCTCCCTCTCCCCCTTCTCTCTCCCCAATCCCCTTCCCTCTCCCTCTCCTATTTCTCTCTCCCTCTCCCCCTTCTCTCTCCCCTCTCCCCCTTATCTCTCCCTCTCCCCCTTCTCTCTCCCCGATCCTCTTCTCTCTCCCTCTCCCCCTGCCCTCTCCTTCTCCGCCTTCCCTCTCCCTCTCCCCAATCCCCTTCTCTCTCTCTCTCTCCGCCTTTCCTCTCCCTCTCCTCTTTCTCTCTTCCTCTCCCCCTTCCCTCTCCCTCTCCTCAATACCCTTCTCTCTCTCCCTCTCCCCGTCTCCTCTCCTTCCCCCCCCTTCTCTCTCCCCTTTGCTGGAGGATATGTTCTCTAATCCTATTAGAGGATGTTTTGCATCATCAAATTTAGACTAACAAGGTCAGTATCCCTCCCTCCTTTCCTCCCTCCTTCCCTCCCTCCTTCCTACCTTTCCTCTCAACACTCTATCCAGTCTTATAGGTGTACTGCTTGGGTACAACTCTGTTTCTCAAGACAGAGAAAACGATTTGTTTTGCGTGACACAACACAGAACAGACAGGCTGATTCTCCATAGGGCTCTGGTCAAAATTAGAGCACTAAATTGGGAATAGGGTGCAATTTGGGACTGCAGCTAAAATATTTTTGAAGTCACGTGGTAGGTATGTGCTTGCACAGCTCAGCGTCTCAAACAGAGCATGACCACACTTCAAATAATACAGCTCACACTTCAGCTCCTATCACACATGGCTAATGATTCCAACAGATCATTCTGGAACACAGAACTCATATCTGATTGGAAAAGAAAACCCTCAGAATTAGAATCAACGCCTCTCCAGAGTTCCGTCCACAGAATGTCAATGGTCCAATATTCTCACTTAAAATCCACAGTCCTCCCCTGTGGCAAACCTTCACTAACACCTCATCACAAGTGGACACATTCAAAGCTAATAATTGGACATTCTCTGTTTTCCGTCTCAGTAAAGACAAAGAGAACAGGGAAGGGAAGAGGACAAGAAGAGGAGGATTAAAGGAAGACTAGAGGAAGAGACAGAAAACAATGCAATGTGACCTGCATGTCACGCCCTGACCAGGTGAACTCTGCTATTTTGGTCAGGGTGTGGCATTTCTATGGTTTATTTTCTATGTTTTGGTTATAGCCTTTCTTTGTGTTTTATTTCTATGTTGGGCTCGGGGGTGATTTCCCAATCAGACAGCTGTCGCTTGTGAAGTCTGATTGGGAATCACATTTAAGTTCCTTTTCCCCCACGATGTTTGTGGGTTGTTGCCTCTTTTGTTTGAGCAAGTTAACGTTTCGTCTATTCTTTGTCTGTTTTGGTAACGTGTTTATTTGTGTCTAAATAAACATGTGTTCGCTCCCAGCTGCGCTTTGGTCCGCTTCCTTATCACCCGACGACGAGCGTTACAGAACAACCCACCGAACCAGGACCAAGCAGCGGGAGGAAAAGGAGCGCGAGAGATGGGCTCGCGAGGGAAAGGAGTTCTGGACCTGGGAGGAGATCATGTCGGGGAAAGGACCCTGGCGGAGGGATTCCCAGGTCGAGGAGGTGATGCCAGCCGGTGGAAGGAGTCGCAGGCGGCGGTCGAGGAGGCCCGGAAGACACCCCCAAGAAAATTTTTGGGGGGGCTAATGGGGTGGTCCGGAAGGGCAGACGAAGAGCCCAGACCACTGCTCTCGTGGGGGATAACGGCGAAGGAGGAGGCAGAGATGTGGCAGGTCCTGGAGGACCTGCGTAGGGACAGCGTGGAGGAAGAGCCTTGGGTGGCAGAGGTGCGCACGGTATCGCCAGTGCGCCTGCACAGCCCAGTGCGCTCTGTGCCAGCGCCCTGCATTTGCCGGGCTAGGGGGAGTGTTCAGCGAGGACGTGTTGTGCCGGCTCAGCGCTCCTGGCCTCCGGTGCCCCTTCTCGGTCCGATGTATCCTGCGCCGAGGACGCGCACTGTGTCTCCGGTACGGCTGCACAGCCCAGTGCGTTCTGTGCCAGCGCTCCACACTTGCCAGGCTAAGGTGGGCGTTGAGCCAGAACGGGTGATGTCAGCTGTGCACTGCAGACCTCCAGTGCGCCTCCTCGGTCCAGGATATCCGGCGCCGCTAATGCGCACTGTGTCGCCGGTGTGCGGTCACGGTCCAGCACGTCCTGTGCCAGCACCTCGCCCTTGCCGGGCGAATGTGGTGCGTGTCCACAGTCCAGTCCGGCCCATCCCTGCTCCCCGCACCAAGCCGGTGGTGCGTGTCCCCAGTCCTGTCCGGCCCATCCCTGCTCCCCGCACCAAGCCAGTGGTGCGTGTTCCCAGTCCAGTCCGGCCCGTCCCTGCTCCCCGCACCAAGCCAGTGGTGCGTGTCCCCAGTCCTGTCCGGCCCATCCCTGCTCCCCGCACCAAGCCAGTGGTGCGTGTCCCCAGTCCTGTCCGGCCCATCCCTGCTCCCCGCACCAAGCCAGTGGTGCGTGTTCCCAGTCCAGTCCGGCCCATCCCTGCTCCCCGCACCAACCCAGTGGTGCGTGTCCCCAGTCCTGTCCGGCCCATCCCTGTTCGCCGCACCAAGGCTACGGTGCGTGTCCACAGTCCGGCCCGACCCGTCCCTGCTCCTCGCACCAAGCCCACGGTGCGTGTCCCCAGTCCTGTCCGGCCCATCCCTGCTCCCCGCACCAAGCCAGTGGTGCGTGTCCCCAGTCCTGTCCGGCCCGTCCCTGCTCCCCGCACCAAGCCAGTGGTGCGTGTCCCCAGTCCAGTCCGGCCCGTCCCTGCTCCCCGCACCAGGTTAGTGGTGCATGTCCCCAGTCCAGTCCGGCCCGTCCCTGCTCCCCACACCAGGTTGGTGGTGCGTGTCCCCGGTCCTGTCCGGCCCGTCCCTGTTCCCCGCACTAGGCCCACGGCGCGTGTCCACAGTCCGGCACGGCCTGTGTCCGGTCCACCGGTGACCAGTCTTGTTCCGGTCGGCGGCTCCGCTCCGGAGCCTGAGCATGCCGCTCCACCGTGGTCCAGTCCGGGCCAGAGGGGTAGGGCTAGGGTGGAGGCAGGGGGAGAAACACGCCCGGGGCCAGAGCCTCCACCAAGGGTGAGGCGCCCACCCGGGTCCCCCCCCTAATAGACTTTAGGTTGGTGCGCCGAGAGTACGCACCGTTGGAGGGGGGGTACTGTCACGCCCTGACCAGGTGAACTCTGCTATTTTGGTCAGGGTGTGGCATTTCTATGGTTTATTTTCTATGTTTTGGTTATAGCCTTTCTTTGTGTTTTATTTCTATGTTGGGCTCGGGGGTGATTTCCCAATCAGACAGCTGTCGCTTGAGAAGTCTGATTGGGAATCACATTTAAGTTCCTTTTCCCCCACGATGTTTGTGGGTTGTTGCCTCTTTTGTTTGAGCAAGTTAACGTTTCGTCTATTCTTTGTCTGTTTTGGTAACGTGTTTATTTGTGTCTAAATAAACATGTGTTCGCTCCCAGCTGCGCTTTGGTCCGCTTCCTTATCACCCGACGACGAGCGTTACACTGCATGTCTGGAGGGAGGGTACCGCTAGGAGATCGCCTCCCTCTAACCCAGACGAGTTACTTTAGGAGATCTCCTCCCTCTAACCCAGAGTAGTTACTTTAGGAGATCTCCTCCCTCTAACCCAGAGTAGTTACTTTAGGAGATCTCCTCCCTCTAACCCAGAGTAGTTACTTTAGGAGATCTCCTCCCTCTAACCCAGAGTAGTTAATTTAGGAGATCTCCTCCCTCTAACCCAGAGAAGTTAATTTAGGAGATCTCCTCTCTCTAACCCAGAGTAGTTAATTTAGGAGATCTCCTCTCTCTAACCCAGAGTAGTTAATTTAGGAGATCTCCTCTCTCTAACCCAGAGTAGTTACTTTAGGAGATCTCCTCTCTCTAACCAAGAGTAGTTACTTTAGGAGATCTCCTCTCTCTAACCCAGAGTAGGTCGATAGGCCTAATTATACACACACACACACACACACACACACACACACACACACACACACACACACACACACACACACACACACACACACACACACACACACACACACACACACACACAGAGAGAGAGATCCACACTAGTGATGCGCAGGTTGACTCATACCACACAGTCCCTGTGGTTATATCCCTGTGGCGAATGGATTTAAGGTCATTAAATATTGTGTTGGTGACGGGCGGGTGGGTGGTGGGCGTGTTGAATAAAGACAAACAATACCTTTAGAAAATCCATAAATGTCTCATTACTGTGCAATTTATATCTACAGGCTAGATTGCGGTTTTTATTTAATTATTTTAGGCTATCTGGTATTAAGGCATAAGCCTACACTTAACTGAACGCTTGCCAAATAGTGCTTTTGGGAACGGGCAGAAAAAGTTAACGTCAATCCTACCGAGGCAAAAAGGTACACTGTCAAAGATTAATTCAATAAGACAAAAAAGCTGCGGAAATAGAGAGTTGAAATTAAAGAGATCGGAGGGGCCAGAAAAGTAATGTTTGGAAAAGATTTGGTGAAGTTGTGAAAGATGACGATAGCAGTGAGGCGCTGAACAAATTTGACAGAGTCACACTAGACAGGACTTCAAATAGACCTATGGAATGTCAAGGGAACTGAAGCCTACTGTTCAGATGGGTTACACGGAGACTGAGACCTGGGCACTGACTGTAGGTCTATAACCTCTCACATACAGCAGCCATAATAATAACTCCTGCAGAATTAAGCATTTCTTGCAGTAAAAGGATAATACCAAACTTGGACTTGAGAACAGGAGTGGAGAAATATGATCTCTTTATTTCTGAATCTTGAGAGAATGTAATGCTCAGTTAGATACTGTACCATCTCTAGAGGTGCTGTCATAAAAGCTGATAGTAGTTCAACCAAGGGCGCAACTTTCACTGGGGATGGGGGGGGGACATGTCCCCCACACATTCTGAAATTGTCTTTTTGTCGTTCCCCCCCCCCCCAAGTTTTATCATTGGAATGTGATTCAAAACAAGGCAATGACGTGCTTTAGGACCATGCAGACGCCTCCTAGTGGTCGGGTTGGAGTGTTTTTTCCGACGAGATAAAATAAATACATACCAATAATGTCATGGTCCCCAACTTCTAAAACCAAAGTTACACCTCTAATTTCAACCACATAACATATGCATTGAATGTCACGCTCTGACCAGAAAAGGGGTTATTTGTTATTGTCGTTTGGTCAGGACGTGGCAGGGGGGTATTTGTTTTATGTGGTTCGGGGTGTGTTAGAGTATGTGTTTATGTAGAGGGGTGTTTGATTAGATTAGTCCGGGGTTTTTGTTTAGGTTCTATGTTGTGTATTTCTATGTCTGATCTAGGGTGTTTAGTTCTATGTTTAGTTAATTGGGATTGGGGCCTTCAATTGGAGGCAGCTGTTTCTCTTTGCCTCTGATTGAAGGTCCTATAATTAGGGGTGTGTTTATAATGGGAATTGTGGGAGGTTGATTTTTGCATTGCTGTGTGTCAGCATGCATTACTGTTTGTCGTCTGTTCATTTTCTTGTTTTTGTTTAAGTGTTCAATAAATGTTGAAGATGAGCACTCAACCCGCTGCGCCTTGGTCCACTTCCTACGACGACCGTTACATTGAAGCCAAACACATTGTGTTGTTTCCACAGCTTTCTCTTTCCTTACAAGCCCCGTCAAACTGATGTCATTTGGACATTTCGATACAGAAAAAAAATATTGTATTTTCTCCCCGGTCCCTAAACATATTTTTTTCCCGCAAAAAGATAACTAGATTGAAGCATTAATTCTATAGATTTATAACATTATTCTGGTGAGCAATGGTTTATTTAGTCCTCTTGGGTAACATATAATGACAGAAGAGCAGCTGCATGTCTGTAATTATAGACAAGTTGACTAACAAATAGCCTACTGAAATGTGGGACATTATAAGCAGGAACATAATCTAAAAAGTTCTGTCAAAATATCTTTACAACATCGCTGACTATACAGCGCATTTTCTATATTTGCGGGTTAGAGTCGGGTGTGGGCCTCAGATTTTCACTTTATCACATTTAATCGGGTGGGTGGCTTATTAGAAATTGTGGGCGGGTGAACAAACAGCGGACTCTCACATCACTACTGACACACACACAGTTGTGGCAGTGCATGTCTCTCTCCCTGTGAGCCCATCTCCCCTCTCTCCCTGTGAGCCCAACTCCCCTCTCTCCCTGTGAGCCCAATTCCCCTCTCTCCCTGTGAGCCCAACTCCCCTCTCTCCCTGTGAGCCCAACTCCTTTCTCTCCCTGTGAGCCCAACTCCTTTCTCTCCCTGTGAGCCCAACTCCCCTCTCTCCCTGTGAGCCCAACTCCCCTCTCTTCCTGTGAGCCCAACTCCCCTCTCTCCCTGTGAGCCCAACTCCCCTCTCTCCCTGTGAGCCCGACTCCCCTCTCTCCCTGTGAGCCCGACTCCCCTCTCTCCCTGTGAGCCCAACTCCCCTCTCTCCCTGTGAGCCCGAGTCCCCTCTCTCCCTGTGAGCCCAACTCCCCTCTCTCCCTGTGAGCTCAACTCCCCTCTCTCCCTGTGAGCCCGACTCCCCTCTCTCCCTGTGAGCCTGTAAACCCAAGTCTCCTCTCTCCCTGTGAGCCCAACTCCCCTCTCTCCCTGTGAGCTCAACTCCCCTCTCTCCCTGTGAGCCCGACTCCCCTCTCTCCCTGTGAGCTCAACTCCCCTCTCTCCCTGTGAGCCCAACTCCCCTCTCTCCCTGTGAGCCCAACTCCCCTCTCTCCCTGTGAGCCCGACTCCCCTCTCTCCCTGTGAGCCTGTAACCCAAGTCCCCTCTCTCCCTGTGAGCCCGACTCCCCTCTCTCCCTGTAAACCCAAGTCCCCTCTCTCCCTGTGAGCCCGACTCCCCTCTCTCCCTGTGAGCCCGACTCCCCTCTCTCCCTGTGAGCCCGACTCCCCTCTCTCCCTGTGAGCCTGTAAACCCAATTCCCTCTCTCCCTGTGAGCCCGACTCCCCTCTCTCCCTGTGAGCCCGACTCCCCTCTCTCCCTGTGAGCCCGACTCCCCTCTCTCCCTGTGAGCCTGTAAACCCAAGTCCCCTCTCTCCTGGCTGTCCTTCCGGGGTTTTCAAACCTCTTCACAGGAACCCGTAGACATTTTCACACATTTGTTTTAGCCCTGAAATAGTTGACCTGATTCACCTTAGTCATGGGGTTGAGGATGAGTTGACAAGGTGAATCAGGTGGGCTAGGTCTGGAATAGATCAAATGCATGGAACGGCTGGGGGTCACAGAGGAGAGGTTTCAACACCCCTGGACTACTGAGATCCAGGTGTATAGCATGATCATTCTGTCTGTTTCCTCTCACAGTTCAAAGTACCAGCAGCCACCAGCGCCATCATTACTAACGGTGAGTCTGTTACATTGTGTCAGTATTAATAGAAACAGGTGAGTCTGTTACATTGTGTCAGTATTAATAGAAACAGGTGAGTCTGTTACATTGTGTCAGTATTAATAGAAACAGGTGAGTCTGTTATATTGTGTCAGTATTAATAGAAACAGGTGAGTCTGTTACATTGTGTCAGTATTAATAGAAACAGGTGAGTATGTTACATTGTGTCAGTATTAATAGAAACAGGTGAGTCTGTTACATTGTGTCAGTTTTAATAGAAACAGGTGAGTCTGTTACATTGTGCTGGTTTTAATAGAAACAGTTGAGTCTGTTACATTGTGCTGGTTTTAATAGAAAGAGTCTCCATTTCAAACCACTCTGCCTTCACTTACAGTAGAAAGATAACAGAGAAAACCTTACCAATGTCAACTACATTGAAGCATTAATTCTATTTATTTATGACATTATTCTGGTGACCAAGGATTTATTTAATCTTCTAGGGTAACATATAATGACAGATGAGAAGCTGCAAGTTGACAAATAAAAAATGTCGGAAATTATATGCAGAAACATATCTAAATCAGGCAACAAAATCCTGAAGCCCATTTTAAGAAATCGTTCTGCCACCTTTGACTTTAGCCTATAGTGTATTTTCTATATTGTGGGTGAACAAATAGCAGACCCAGGCGTCACTAATGCGCGCGCACACACACACACACACACACACACACACACACACACACACACAATGCTACCTTTAGGAAGGGGTCGATAGGTTTAATGAACAACTACTTCCTTGGGCATGTTAGCACAGGCAGGAAATAGGCCTTATGATGTAATTACACTTATTAAATGCAGTTGAGTTGACTGACCACAATCACATCTTCATTGTCTGTCTCGCAACGGTTCCGGTGGAGTTTCAGCTCTTTTTTTGTGAAGGGTCAGGGTCTGTGTCTAAGATTCCTGCCCTGTCTCTGGCAGGGTTGGGTAGGATACTCAGTTTTTCACAAATCTTGACATTTAATCCTCGTAAAAATTCACTGCCTTAGGCCAGTTAGGATCATTACTTTATTTTAAGAATGTGAAATGTCAGAATAATAGTAGAGGGAATTATTTATTTCAGCTTTTATTTCTTTCATCACATTCCCAGTGGGTCAGAAGTTTACATACACTCAATTAGTATTTGGTTGAATTTCCTTTAAATTGTTTAACTTGGGTCAAACGTTTCGGGTAGCCTTCCACTAGCTTCCCACAATACATTGGGTGAATTTTGCCCATTCCTCCTGACAGAGCTGGTGTAACTGAGTCAGGTCTGTAGGCCTCCTTGCTCGCACATACTTTTTCAGTTCTGCCAACAAAATTTCTATGGGATTGAGGTCAGGGCTTTGTGATGGCCACTCGAATACCTTGACTTTGTTCTCCTTAAGCCATTTTGCCAACACTTTGGAAGTGTGCTTGGGGTCATCGTCCATTTGGAAGACCCATTTGCGACCAAGCTTTAACTTCCTGACTGATGTCTTGAGATGTTGCTCAATATATCCACATACTTTCCCTCTTCATGATGCCATCTATTTTGTGAAGTGCACCAGTCCCTCCTCAAGCAAAGCACCCCCACAACATGATGCTGCCACCCCCGTGTTTCACGGTTGGGATGGTGTTCTTCGGCTTGCAAGCCTCCCCCTTTATCCTCCAAACATAACGATGGTCATTATGCCCAAACAGTTCTATTTTTGTTTCATCAGACCAGAGGACATTTCTCAAAAAATTATGATCTTTGTCCCAATGTGAAATTGCAAACCGTAGTCTGGCTTTTTATGGAGGTTTTGGAGCAGTGGCTTCTTCCTTGCTGAGCGCCCTTTCAGGTTATGTCGATATAGGACTCGTTTTACTGTGGATATAGATACATTTGTACCTGTTTCCTCCAGTATCTTCACAAGGTCCTTAGCTGTTGTTCTGGGATTGATTTGCACTTTTCGCACCAAAGTACGTTCATCTCTAGGAGACAGAACACGTCTCCTTCCTGAGCGGTATGACGGCTGCGTGGTCCCATGGTGTTTTTACTTGCGTACTATTGTTTGTACAGATGAACGTGGTACCTTCAGGCATTTGGAAATAACTCCCAAGGATGAACCAGACTTTTTCTGAGGTCTTGGATGATTTATTTTGATTTTTCCATGATGTCAAGCAAAGAGGAACTGAGTTTGAAGGGAAGCCTTGAAATACATTCACAGGTACACCTCCAATTGACTCAAATGATGTCAATTAGCCTATCAGAAGCTTCTAAAGCCATGACATCATTTTCTGGAATATTCCAAGCTGTATAAAGGCACAGTCAACTTAGTGTATGTAAACTTCTGACACACTGGAATTGTAAGTGAAATGATCTGTCTGTAAACAATTGTTGGAAAAATTACTTGTGTCGTGCACAAAGTAGATGTCCTAACTGACTTGCCAAAACTATAGTTTGTTAACAAGAAATTTGTGGAGTGGTTGAAGAACTAGTTTTAATGACTCCAACCTAAGTGTATGTAAACTTCCGACTTCAACTGTATGTTTGCGGAGTCTCCCACATGCCTTTTGGCAAACACCAACCATGTTTGCTTATTTTTTTCTTTAATCAATGGCTTTTTTCTGTCCACTTTTCCATAAAGCCCAGCTCTGTGGAGTGTACGGCTTAAAGTGGTCCTATGGGCCGATACTCCAATCTCTGCTGTGGAGCTTTGCTGCTCCTTCAGGGTTATCTTTGGTCTCTTTGTTGCCTCTCTGATTAATGCCCTCCTTGCCTGGTCCGTGAGTTTTGGTGGGTGGCCCTCTCTTGGCAGGTTTGTTGTGGTGCCATATTCTTTAAAAAAAATTTACAATGGATTTAATGGTGCTCCGTGGGATGTTCAAAGTATCGGATATTTTTTTTTTTTACCCTGATCTGTAGTTCTCTGTAGTTACCCTGATCTGTAGTTCTCCACAACTTTGTCCCTGACCTGTTTGGAGAGCTCATTGGTCTTTGTAGAAAGGCCCCAGACTCTGGGGCCTATCAGAAGAGGTGTATACATACTAAGATCATGTGACAGATCATGTGACACTTAGATTGCACACAGGTGGACTTGATTTAACAAAATATGTGACTTCTGAAGGTATTTGGTTGCACCAGATCTTATTTCGGGGCTTCATAGCAAAAGGGGGTAAATACATATACACGCACCACTTTTCCATTTCTTTTATTTATTTATTTTTATTTATTTTTTACCAAATTTTTTTCATTTTACCTCACCAATTTGGACTATTTTCTGTATGTCCATTACATGAAATCCAAACAAAAATCATTTTAAATTACAGGTTGTTATGAAACAAAATAGGAAAAACGCCAATTGGGTAAATACTTTTGCAAGGCACTGTAAATCAGTACCAGTCAAACGTTTGGACACACCTACTCATTCAAGGGTTTTTCTTTATTTTTACTATGTTCTACATTGTAGAATAGTAGTGAAGACGTCAAACCTGTGAAATAACACATATGGAATCATGTAGTAAGTGTTAAACAAATCTAAAAATATTTTATGTTAGAGATTCTTCAAAGTAGCCATCCTTTGCCTTGATGACAGCTTTGCACACTCTTGGCATTTCTCAACCAGCTTCACCTGGAATGCTTTTCCAAAGGTCTTGAAGGAGTTCCCACATATGCTGTGCACTTTCTGGCTGATTTTCCTTCACTCTACGGTCCAACTCAACCCAAAACAACACAATTGGGTTGAGGTCGGGTGATTGTGGAAGCCATCTGATGCAGCGCTCCATCACTCTCCTTGGTAAAATAGCCCTTACACAGCCTGGAGGTGTGTTTTGGTTCATTGTCATGTTGAAAAACAAATGATAGTCCCATTAAGCGCAAACCAGATGGGATGGTGTATCGCTGCAAAATGTTGTGGTAGCAATGCTGGTTAAGTGTAACTTTAATTCTAAATAAATCACAGACAGTGTCACAAGCAAAGCACCCCCAACACCATCACTCATCCTCCTCCATGCTTCACGGTGGGAACCACACATACGGAGATCATCAGTTCCTGTACTCTGCGTCTCACAACGACACGGCGTTGGAACCAAACATCTCAAATTTGGACTCATCAGACCAAAGGACAGATTTCCACCTGTCAAATGTCCATTGTTCGTGTTTCTTGGCCCAAGCAAGGCTCTTCTTCTTATTGGTGTCCTTTAGTAGTGGTTTCTTTGCAGCAATTCGACCATGAAGGCCTGATTCACCCAGTCTCCTCTGAACAGTTGATGTTGAGAAGTGTCTGTTACTTGAACTCTGTGAAGCATTTATTTGGGCTGCAATTTCTGAGGCTGGTAACTCTAATGAACTTAACCCTCTGCAGCAGAGGTAACTCTGGGTCTTCTTTTCCTGTGGCGGTCCTCATGAGAGCCAGTTTCATCATTGCGCTTGATGGTTTTCGCAACTGCACTTGAGGAAACTTTCAAAGTTCTTGTCATTTTCCATATTGACTGAACTTCATATCTTAAAGTAATGATGGACTGTCATTTCTCTTTGCTTATTTGAGCTGTTCTTGCCATAATATAGACTTGGTCTTTTACCAAATAGGGCCGTCTTATGTATACCACCCCTACATTGTTACAACACAACTGATTGGCTCAAACACATTAAGATAAGAAATTCTGCTAATTAACTTTCAACAAAGGCACATCGGTTAATTGAAATTCATTCCAGTTGACTACCTCATGAAGCTGGTTGAGAGAATGCCAAGAGTGTGCAAAGCTGTCATCAATTCAAAGGGTGGCTACTCTTAAGAATCTAAAATAAATATTGATTTGTGTAATACTTTTTTGGTTACTACATGATTACATATGTGATATTTCATAGTTTTGATGTCTTCACTATTATTCTACAATGTACAAAATACTAAAAATAAAGAAAATCCTTAAGTAGGTGTCCAAACTTTTGAGTGGTACTGTTTACCTCAAAAATATAGGTTGTGGTGGAAATTAAATCTATGCAAAAAAAATTACGTATGAAAATATTTTATTGCAAACATTTTATCACGGATCCCTCCGGAACTGTCATTACGCCCACCTGGTACTCATTCCCTCTTATTGTAATTGTTTAAATGTGCCCTTTCGTGTCCATTGTTCCAATGTGCGTTGGTCGTGTGAGTGCCTGTGCTGTGTTATTTTGGCTTTCGTGCCACAATGAGAACTTGTTCTGAACTGGTTAAATAAATTTGAAATGAAAAAAATGTTTAAAAAAATACTTGTATGGTGCAGATGATTACGGGTTTCATCCATCATTGTGTTACGGGTCTCGCCCCGGTATATTTATTCAAGGTACTCCTCGCTCTTTTGTTTGGCTTTCAACCCTGTGTTTTGTATACGTGTTTGTTTGGTCTTCGTCCCCGTGCCTTTACACGGCACGCTGTAATTTGTGTATAATAAAAAAAAATATATTACGCATTGCTGCACCTGTCTCCCAATCCTTTACACCAACGTGACACATTTTAAACAACAACCATTGTTAAACATTTCATTACTATAAGACAAAGATTCCACAACACTGGAACTTGCACCGGTTCAACATGAGAACAATGTTTTGTCCTTGACTACACTTAGATGCAACAACTAGAACATTTAGCACCTGTATATTGAGGGATGAATTAATTGAAGCTTCACATTTTATTTAATGTATCATTGTAAGTTCTGCTTTGTATGTACTGTACAATGAGTTTCCAAGGGTAATTTAAGGCTTAGAAAGAGAGCTAAGTTCCTCCCAGACCAAGGCATCCAGCTCCAGTGCCGTTTGGCCACCGGATGGGGCTCAGGGACAAGTCCAAGCACATGCTGTGGTCTGTACCATATGATGTCGTCTCTCATCCACCCCCCCCCCCTCAAAAAAAATGGTTAGGACCAACGCAACTCATGGTTTTCACACTAGCACCACCCTCTGCATGAACGTCTTGCACGATGCCAGGGTAAACTTCCTGACCACACATCCCTTTCCGATCAACGATCTCCACTGGGCTAGATGGTACTGTGAGATGTGTAGGATTTTTCCATCTTGGTCTGCCTCTGTTTTTCTCACCAGAGTCACGGTCTGAGGGCTGAAATGGCTGCAGTGATGTGGAAAGGAACAGCTACGCCCGATTACCCTCAAAGTTATCGCTCCTGGACTGTCGGTGACCATCTGGAAACACAGGAAATTCTCAAAGATATGCACATTCGAAATATGTCATGATAGCATAGTGTAGTGACATCATCTAGTGACATAGTGTAGTGACATCATCTAGTGATAATACGTAGTGATAGCATAGTCTAGTGATAATATGTAGTGATAGCATAGTCTAGTGATAATATGTAGTGATAGCATAGCCTAGTGACAGCATAGTTGTTATGAATCCCTTTGGCCCTGCAGTCTATGGGGGGATGGCAACGAGACCCGTAACATAACTCATGCAAATTATAATAGTGATAAAGAACAGCGAGAACAAAAAACACAGACAACTTAAATTTACCGTCAAACACTAATGGTTTATTTCTTTAAACACACGGTAATGGGGTGTGGGAAAAGTGGCTGAGCTGGATCCAAGGAAAGAAACAATAATCCAAAACACCCCTAAACTAGACTAGCCTACTTCAATAACAGCTAGCTAACTAACCAAAAATACAGTGGGTGGTCCGCCCTGTTCTAACTAGTGTATTTAGACACTGTTTTCCTACGTGTAATGTAGGCCCATGGGCGACTGGTCTCGTTACCCCCTTTTCCCTCCATCAAACAAACAGTCAAACAACAAAACAATACTCACAGGACAACCGGACAAATGTGACATGTAGGAGCAATACAAAAGAGAGGGCGCATCAGCGAGTGAGTTTCAGAGAGAATGAGTGAGAGAGAGATTGACAGAGAGAGATTGAACTAGAGAGAGAGCAACTGACTGGGGTTTTAAACCAAGGGAAAGGGACTGTGATAGGGTAAGTGAAATGGTGCAGGTGTCTTCTGATTAGCGACTGATTGGTGACTGATTGGGGAATGATGATTGTCACCTGTGAGGAGGAGAAGGAGAGAAAAGAAACACACACAGGATACCTGTATCCGTAATAATAGTCTAGTGATATATAGTCTAGTGATATATAGTCTAGTGATATATAGTGTAGTGATATATAGTCTAGTGATATATAGTGTAGTGATACATAGTCTAGTGATATATAGTCTAGTGATACATAGTCTAGTGATACATAGTCTAGTGATACATAGTCTAGTTATAATATGTAGTGATAGCATAGTGTAGTGATACATAGTCTAGTGATACATAGTCTAGTGATACATAGTCTAGTGATACATAGTCTAGTGATAATATGTAATGATAGCATAGTGTAGTGATATATAGTCTAGTGATATATAGTCTAGTGATAATATGTAATGATAGCATAGTGTAGTGATATATAGTCTAGTGATACATAGTCTAGTGGTAATATGTTTATTTAACAAATGTGAGATTTGACATAAAATAACTCACAACTTTTACCTGGTGTATCCCATGTTGTTGCTCTACTGTTGTCATCACGTTCATAGAATCTAGTGATTTGTGTCTTCTGTGGCTGTGCTAACTCTGTTACACTGCTTGTTGCTTTAGTATTGAAGACTTGTTGGCCTGTTTTCATTTGCCCTCGTTGCTTTTGCTGAAAATCCTAATTCTCTGTTTGCGGCTTTAACCAGGCCGTACTTTCTCAGGATGTTGCCTCTGAACATTAAAGCCACTTGTTTGTCTTTGGCACTGCACATTTTTGTATACTTCTGCTTTAACTCTGCAATGATGGCATTTTGAAACAATAAAATCCTTTCAAGTTCTTCAGAGTTCACTTCATTTGCTGTTTTGTCTTTGGGGAATCTTGTCTCTCCATTTTCTTCATCAGTCGATCATACCTTGTTTTGTATTTCTCACTTTCCGTAAAGCTTTATTATGTGTTTGACATTTGTCACACAAAGATCTCTGTATGTTTTTGGGAAACTTCTATCCAAACTTTTTCCTTCCAGCAAGTATTTGACTTCTCATTCCTGTTGCAGATGATGAGGATGGGGTATCAGGGCATGCATCAGGGGCAGGTAAGTTAGGGGCAGGTATGTTGGCCTCATGTTCTGGCTGCAAGTCATCTGGTGACTAAGGTGGTGTGGTGCCTGATGGGTAGGTCTCCATTGTAACTGTTCTCTTTAAAGTATGTCTTCTATTCCGTTGGTTACATTTCCATTGCCATCTCTTGCTTCTTTGTTCTCGCTTTGTAATCTCAGAGATAGATTTCACTTCTTCCTTCTCTGTTTTCTTCCAGTGTCTTATCCCTGTCTTTTTGCAGATGTTCCTTGTGTCATATAGGATAATTTATTATTTTGTTTCTATATCTCTATTACCTCTAAAAACAAAGAAAAAATACTGCTTAGTTTTCAACTTGTGCACAACTTGGAGCATTTTCTAGATTAAATTAATTTAAAACATAATTAAATAAGCATAAAGTAAAGAGTAATAAGATCATACATTTTTGTAATTTCCACCACGTTCTATAATTTCCACCACGTTCTGTCATTTCCACCGTAGTTAAGTTTTTGATGAAAATGACAAATAATGGCTAGTATTACAGGTAGAATATAGTTTACACAAATCTTTTTCCAAATTTTACCACAAATTATAGCCTGTTTGGAAATGACTGACAGTAAAAATATTCTCTACACAAGAAATATTTAGCTAGATTTTGAACATCACGTCTGGAAGGACTGTTCGCTACAGCCATGTGCTTTCGGCTGTTCGCTACAGCCATGTGCTTTCGTGTCACAGTAAGTTTCCATGGTAACTAAGTTAACATTCTCTTGAAAAAAATGTTTTTATTGTTTTGTATACAAAATATACCTGTCCTTTGGTAGTGGTGTCAAATCCACAAATTCCTCATTAGTAAATAAATATTGATATAGATTTTATTTAATTCACACTTTCTCTTGTAGATAACATTATATAATTTGTAATTATGAATGTTTTTTATTCATAAAAAAAAACATAGCAAAAGATGAAAAGCCTGGGTCAAGGACAAGGGAAAAACAGTAAAATTGAGGTATAAAATGCATCTTGAAAAGTAGCTAAAATACTTTATAGAGAGGTGTTAAAAAAAATCTGGGGGAGATTGTAGTTTGAACTTTAACATATAAATAATTAAACAATTTGTTTTGAAATAAAATCACCCAAAATTGACTCAGAGACATAGAATCGCCCATAGTTACAGCTCTAACACACACGTTTGTTTTAGATTTGTCAGTGAACCTTTTTAGTGTCAATAGAGACTAAGAACTCAGTAATGACACTCTGAGACATATTAATGAGAAGCACATTATTGTCAGTGTCATCCATATAGCAAGGAAAACAGAGAGAGTGACGTGGATGCTTAGAGGCAAGGACACAGACGTACGCACACACATACAAGTCAACCCCACTCCTCTTCAAGTGACTTTTATTTACACACACACACACACACACACACACACACACACACACACACACACACACACACACACACACACACACACACACACACACACACACACATACACACACACACACACACACACACACACACACACACACACAGACACACAATCCCCGTACCATACACAACCTGCCCCCCAACTCACACACCTCATCCCCCAGCCCTGTCAACACCTGCTCTCCTATCTCTATTTGGGTCTATGAGAGGCTCCAGGGGATGGCTCAGTGACAGTATGCCCAGAGAGAGCTCTGTTCCTGGGCTGCAGCACTCCAGCCAGCCCCCCTGATTGCTGGGTCAGTCTGGGGCAACACCTGGCTCCAGCAACTCCCTGGGGACCAGAGACTCACAAATCAAATCACTGAGAGTACACTCAGAAAAAAAGGTGCTATCTAGGAACTAAAAAGGTTCTTCGGATGTCCCCATATGATAACC
Organism: Salmo trutta; assembly: GCF_901001165.1. Lineage (NCBI taxonomy): Eukaryota > Metazoa > Chordata > Actinopteri > Salmoniformes > Salmonidae > Salmo > Salmo trutta. The sequence continues at coordinate 90,838,742 of NC_042968.1, read as the reverse complement.
TTTTAAATAAACAACCCTTTTCGGTTCCAGGTAGAACCATTTGCGACAGGTAGAACCTTGGGCTGCAGGTAACTTAGCTGTTAAGCGTGTTGGGCCAGTAACCAAAAAAGTCACTGGTTCGATTCCTGAGGCGACTAGGGGGTAAATCTGATTGATGTGCCCTTGAGCAAGGCACTTAACCATAAGTGGTCTGCATAAGAGTGTCTGCTAAATGATAAACCTTTACCCCTTTTGGTTCTAGGACCTTTTCTCCAGAGGGTTATACATAGAACCCAAAAGAGTTCTACCTGGAACCAAAAAGGGTTGTCCTATGGGTTGCAAAATTCTGGTAACTTTCCCCAAAATCCCTGGTTTTCTAGAATCCCAGGTTTACCAGAAATCCCAGGTTTACCAGAAATCCCTGGTTGGGCGTCTCCAGATTTCCTGCTTGTTGTCTTCTGATTCGGGGAATCTTCCAACCGGGATTTATGGTAAATCTGGGAATTATGCAACCCTAACTGAGAACAAGGGGACTGGTGGCAGCTCAGCGCTGAAGACTCGCACATGCACACACACACGTACACACACCTACACACGCACACTGCGCTCGCTGCATCAATCTCTAGGGAACAGTAGCCGTGGCAACAGGAGGTGTTGCCAGACATAACATACATTTTTTCTCGTTTTTCTTTCTTTGGATGCTCCCTCCCTCCATCCCTCCACCCTCCCTTAACCCTCCCTCCATCCCTCCACCCTCCCTAAACCCTCCCTCCATCCCTCCCTCAGCACCTCCTCTCCCTCCTCCCTCCATCCATCCCTCCACCCTCCCTCCCTTCTGCCTCTCTACCCTCCCTCCTCCCTCCTCCCTCCATCCTCCCTCCCCCGCTCCATCCCTCCACCCTTCCTCCCCGCTCCATCCCTCTACCCTCCCTCCCTCCCCCGCTCCATCCCTCCCCTGCTCCATCCCTCCACCATCTCTCCCCGCTCCATCCCTCCACCCTTCCTCCCCCGCTCCATCCCTCCACCCTTCCTCCCCCGCTCCATCCCTCTACCCTCCCTCCCTCCCCCGCTCCATCCCTCCCCTGCTCCATCCCTCCACCATCTCTCCCCGCTCCATCCCTCCACCCTTCCTCCCCCGCTCCATCCCTCCACCCTTCCTCTCCCGCTCCATCCGTCTACTCTACCTCCCTCCCCCACTCCATCCCTCCACCCACCCTTCCTCCCCCGCTCCATCCCTCCACCATCTCTCTCTCCCCCGCTCCATTCCTCCACCCTTCCTCTCCCGCTCCATCCGTCTACCCTACCTCCCTCCCCCACTCCATACCTCCACCCACCCTTCCTCCCCCGCTCCATCCCTCCACCATCTCTCCCCGCTCCATCCCTCCACCCTCCCTCAACGCTCCATCCCTCCACCATCTCTCCCCACTCCATCCCTCCACCCTACCTCCCTCCCCCGCTCCATTCCTCCACCCTCCCTCCCTCCCCTGCTCCATCCCTCCACCCTCCCTCCCTCCCCTGCTCCATCCCTCCAACACTTACTCCCTTTCTCTCTCTCTCTCTCATTCTGTCATTGCTGGATTGGCAGGGGGGTGTTTCTCTTGGGATTGACAGGTTGTGAACGGCATCACACTTTGCTTTGTTCTCTCTCTCTTTCTTTTTCATTTTCTCTCCCACCTAGCTTCTGTCTCTTACATTTGGATATTTTCTACTTTACCTCTAACTACCCTCCCACTCTCCTCCCTCCCTCCTCCCTATTCCCTCTCTCCCTCCCTCTCTCCCTCTTCCTTCCTTCCCTCCCTACTCCCTCACTCCTCCCTCCCTCTCTCTCATCCCTCCCTCCTTCCCTCTCTCTCATCCCTCCCTCCCTCTCTCCCTCCCTATTCCCTCTCTCCCTCCCTCTCTCCCTCTTCCTTCCCGCCCTCCCTACTCCCTCACTCCTCCCTCCCTCTCTCTCTCCATCTCTCCCCTCTCCCTCTCCCTCCCTCTCTCCCTCCCTCATCCCTTCCTCACTCTGCCATCCCTCCCTCCCACCCTCTCTCTCTCTCTTTCTCTCTCTCTCTTCCTCTTCTATCCCTCTCTCCCTCCATGCTCCCTCCCTCCTTCCCACTCTTTCTCTCCCTCCCGATTCTTCCCTCTTCCTCCCTCCCTCTCTCTTTGTTTGGGTGAGTCATGTTGACCCCCTCAGCCAGCTGTAGATGTGACCTGTTTCACACTTTCTCACTCTCTCTCTCTGTCTCTCTATGTCTCTCTCTCTCTCTGAATCTCTCTATGTCTCTCTCTCTCTCTCTGAGTCTCTCTATGTCTCTCTGTCTCTCTCTGAGTCTATGTCTCTCTCTCTCTCTCTGAGTCTCTCTATGTCTCTCTCTCTCTCGCTGAGTCTCTCTATGTCTCTCTCTCTCTCTCTCTGAGTCTCTCTATGTCTCTCTCTCTCTGAGTCTCTCTTTGTCTCTCTCTCTCTCTTCTGACTCTCTATGTCTCTCTCTCTCTGAATCGCTCTGTCTCTCGCTCTCTCTCTCTCTGAATCTCTCTGTCTCTCTCTCTCTCTCTATGTCTCCCTCTGAGTCTCTCTATGTCTCTCTCTCTCTCTCTCTCTCTCTCTCTCTTTCTCTCTGAGGTTCTCTATGTCTCTCTCTCTCTCTCTCTGAGTATCTCTGTCTCTCTCTCTCTATGTCTCTCTATCTCTGAGTCTCTCTATGACTCTCTCTCTCTCTGAGTCTCTTTATGTCTCTCTCGCTCTCTCTCTGAGTCTCTCTTTGTCCCTCTCTCTCTGAGTCTCTCTATGTCTCTCTCTCTCTCTGAGTCTCTGTATGTCTCTCTCTCTCTCTGAATCGCTCGGTCTCTCTCTCTCTCTCTGACTCTCTCTATGTCTCTCACTCTCTTTCTATCTGAGTCTCTCTTTGTCTCTCTCTTTTTCTCTCTGAGTGTCTCTATGTCTCTCTCTCTCTGAGTGTCTCTCTCTCTCTTTCTCTCTGAGTGTCTCTATGTCTCTCTCTCTCTCTCTGAGTCTCTCTATGTCGCTCTCTCTCTGAGTCTCTCTATGTCTCTCTCTCTGGATCTTGTATCATGTTTATTAGTATTGTGTACCAGTTTCTGCCTCCCACCACTTGTTTCTGCATCCCAGTGTCTGACTACAGACCTTTAGAGCCAGTTGGCTTGTTTTACTCCGTGTGGGTAAGTTGGAACATTCTAATAACAGTTAAACGACAGATGTTCCTGAGACAGTCGGAATAACACATTTACCACCGCTGCTAATCTGCCTTTTTTGGGGGACGGTTTTCCACGACAGACCACAGCTCCTCATCTCCTTCTCCACGGTTCTTTGGCAGGTTTCTCAATGAGACCAAACCTAAAAAAATACTGGGTACACATAACTGAGTTATTATTCAGTACAACCAGGCCACAGTCCTTCATCTCCTCGTCCACGGTTCTGGAATTGGGGTGGGAGGGAAGCCAAGTGGTTAGAGCGTTGGACTAGTAACCGAAAGGTTGCAAGATTGAATCCCTGAGCTGACAAGGTAAAAATCTGTTGTTCTGCCCCTGAACAAGGCAGTTAACCCACTGTTCCCTGGTAGGCCGTCATTGAAAATAAGAATTTGCTCTTAACCTCTCTAGGGTCGGCGGGACGAAATCGTCCCACCTACGTAACAGCCAGTGGAATCCTGTGGCGCGTTATTCAAATACCTTAGAAATGCTATTACTTCAATTTCTCAAACATATGACTATTTTACACCATTTTAAAGACAAGACTCTCGTTAATCTAACCACACTGTCCGATTTCAAAAAGGCTTTACAACGAAAGCAAAACATTAGATTATGTCAGCAGAGTACCCAGCCAGAAATAATCAGACACCCATTTTTCAAGCTAGCATATAATGTCACATAAATCCAAACCACAGCTAAATGCAGCACTAACCTTTGATGATCTTCATCAGATGACACACCTAGGACATTATGTTATACAATACATGCATGTTTTGTTCAATCAAGTTCATATTTATATCAAAAAACAGCTTTTTACATTAGCATGTGACGTTCAGAACTAGCATACCCCCCGCAAAGTCCCGGTGAATTTACTAAAAATTTACTAAATTACTCACGATAAACGTTCACAAAAAGCATAACAATTATTTTAAGAATTATAGATACAGAACTCCTCTATGCGCTCGATATGTCCGATTTTAAAATAGCTTTTCGGTGAAAGCACATTTTGCAATATTCTCAGTAGATAGCCCGGCATCACAGGGCTAGCTATTTAGACACCCAGCAAGTTTAGCACTCACCAAAATCAGATTTACTATAAGAAAAATGTTATTACCTTTGCTGTTCTTCGTCAGAATGCACTCCCAGGACTTCTACTTCAATAACAAATGTTGGTTTGGTTCAAAAAATCCATAGTTATATCCAAATAGCGGCGTTTTGTTCGTGAGTTCAAGACACTATCCGAATGGTAAAGAAGGGTGACGAGCACGACGCATTTCGTGACAAAAAAATTCTAAATATTCCATTACCGTACTTCGAAGCATGTCAACCGCTGTTTAAAATCAATTTTTATGCCATTTTTCTCGTAAAAAAGCGATAATATTCCGACCGGGAATCTGCGTTTAGGTAAAAAGACGAAAGAAAATAAAGCACGGGGTCGACTCGTGCACCCGCCTAAGCCCATTATCCTCTTATCGGCCACTTGCCAAAAGCGATAATGTGTTTCAGCCAGAGGCTACCTCGATATCATTCAGCTTTTTCCCGGGTTCTGAGAGCCTATGGGAGCCGTAGGAAGTGTCACGTTACAGCAAAGATCCCCAGTCTTCAATAAAAAGAGCCAAGATGAACAAGAACTTGTCAGACAGGTCACTTCCTGTATGGAATCTTCTCAGGTTTTTGCCTGCCATATAAGTTCTGTTATACTCACAGACACCATTCAAACAGTTTTAGAAACTTTAGGGTGTTTTCTATCCAAAGCCAATAATTATATGCATATTCTACCCCAAACAGGTTAACTGACTTGCCTAGTTAAATAAAGGTTAAAATAAATAACAGAGCAAGAAGGAAAATCAAGCTAGTAAATACGACATATTTTCCATTAGTATTCAACATGGTCTTTCCGAAACAGACCGAAGGAAAAAGGAAAAACATATAGTTTATGTTATGTTCTATTTTATTCTACAAGGAAAAGTGGGACAGCATCATCACCGTCTAGTCAATCACCAGAGAGACAGAGAGACAGAGAGGGGGGGGAGAGAGAGAAAGAGAGAAAGAAGGTGAGAGCGAGAGAGAGAGAGAGAGAGAGAGAGAGAGAGTGAGAAGGGGAGAGAGAGAGAGAGAGAGAGAGAGAGAGAGAGAGAGAGAGAGAGAGAAGGGGAGAGAGAGAGAGAGAGAGAGAGAGAGCGAAAAGGGGAGAGAGAGAGTGAGAAGGGGAGAGAGAGAGAGAGAGAGAGAGAGAGAGAGAGAGAGAGAGAGAGAGAGAGAGAAGGGGAGAGAGAGAGAGAGAGTGAGAAGGGGAGAGAGAGAGAGAGAGAGAGAGAGAGAGAGAGAGAGTGAGAAGGGGAGAGAGAGAGAGAGAGAGAGAGAAGGGGGAGAGAGAGAGAGAGAGAGAGAGAGAGAGAGAGAGAGAGAGAGAGAGAGAGAGAGCGAGTGAGAAGGGGAGAGAGAGAGAGAGAGAAGGGGAGAGAGAGAGAAAGAGAGAGAGAGAGAGTGAGAAGGGGAGAGAGAGAAAAAGAGAGAGAGAGAGAGCATCATAACAGCTGTGTCCTTGGCTCTGGACCCTGGTAGTATGTACTGTAATGTTACTGTACAGAAGAGAATGGACAGAGTGAGTTAACATCAACATCCTGTGTATAGAACATCAGTCGAGCTTCAGCACTGCGATAAATAGATCCATTGGAGGACCAGGATGTACTTAGAGATGACCTGGATAACATCAAGACTGTAAACAGCAGCCTTGATCTCTGTGTTGTTGTAACATAAACACATTCAGCCTGCCACCCCAGGTACAAGTGGCCCTTAGGGACAAATCTAGGATCAAATTACCAGCATACTTACCTTTAGTCATTATGGCGGAAATGCTGGACTAACTTTAGATCAGTGTCTACAGGCAATGTCATCCTACTTGGTTGTCTATCTGTAGTTTAAGCCCCAAAACCCTACCTGTCTGTACAAGTGGCACTTTTTAACAACACCTCCAGGACGAGCTTTTAACCAGGTAGGGGTGTTAAAGGAAGAGTTCAGGATTTTTGGCAATGAAGCCTTTTATGTACTTCCCTAGATTTGGGTTAACTTGTGAATATAATTTTTTACGTCTCTGCGTTCAGTTTGAGGGTAGTTGCCAACTAGCGTTGGCGCAATTGCTAACTTCTCTTTAGCGTTCCTGTAAGTTTCAGTCATTGTACTAACGCTAGCTAGCATTGGCTTGCGAAACTACCTCTGACTTCCTTCATACTGGATGCAGAGACATAAACATTTGATCCATGAGTTCATCAGAATCCGGGGAAGTAGATAAAGGACATCATGGTCAAAATCCTGAAATATCCCTTTAATATAAAACCTCACTATACAGGGGAAATATAGAACCTCACTATACAGGGGAATCATACAAATCTCACTATACAGGGGAAATATAAAACCTCACTATACAGGGGAAATATAAAGCCTCACTATACAGGGGAAATATACAAATCTCACTATACAGGGGAAATATAAAACCTCACTATACAGGGGAAATATAAAACCTCACTATACAGGGGAAATATACAAATCTCACTATACAGGGGAAATATACAAATCTCACTATACAGGGGAAATATACAAACCTCACTATACAGGGGAAATATACAAATCTCACTATACAGGGGAAATATAAAACCTCACTATACAGGGGAAATATACAAATCTCACTATACAGGGGAAATATAAAACCTCACTATACAGGGGAAATATACAAATCTCACTATACAGGGGAAATATAAAGCCTCACTATAAAGGGGAAATATAGAACCTCACTATACAGGGGAAATTTACAAATCTCGCTGTACAGGGGAAATATACAAATCTCACTATACAGGGGAAATATAAAACCTCACTATACAGGGGAAATATAAAACCTCACTATACAGGGGAAATATACAAATCTCACTATACAGGGGAAATATACAAATCTCACTATACAGGGGAAATATACAAATCTCACTATACAGGGGAAATATAAAACCTCACTATACAGGGGAAATATAGAACCTCACTATACAGGGGAAATAAAGCAAAGCTTTCATTAGATCTATGGGAAACATCATCCCACTTACTCGCTGTAACGTAGGATTCTACATGGACACTCTCTGTAGAGTCTCTGTAACATGGGATACTAGATGGACTCTCTCTGTAGAGTCTCTGTAATGCTGGATACTAGATGGACTCTCTCTGTAGAGTCTCTGTAATGCTGGATACTAGATGGACTCTCTCTGTAGAGTCTCTGTAACATGGGATACTAGATGGACTCTCTCTGTAGAGTCTCTATAACATGGGATACTAGATGGACTCTCTCTGTAGAGTCTCTGCAACACGGGATACTAGATGGACACTCTCTGTAGAGTCTCTGTAACATGGGATACTAGATGGACTCTCTCTGTAGAGTCTCTGTAACATGGGATACTAGATGGACTCTCTCTGTAGAGTCTCTGTAACAATGGATACTAGATGGACTCTCTCTGTAGAGTCTCAGTAACATGGGATACTAGATGGACTCTCTCTGTAGAGTCTCTGTAACATGGGATACTAGATGGACACTCTCTGTAGAGTCTCTGTAACATGGGATACTAGATGGACTCTCTCTGTAGAGTCTCTGTAACATGGGATACTAGATGGACTCTCTCTGTAGAGTCTCTGTAACAATGTATACTAGATGGACTCTCTCTGTAGAGTCTCAGTAACATGGGATACTAGATGGACTCTCTCTGTAGAGTCTCTGTAACATGGGATACTAGATGGACTCTCTCTGTAGAGTCTCTGTAACATGGGATACTAGATGGACTCTCTCTGTAGAGTCTCTGTAACATGGGATACTAGATGGACTCTCTCTGTAGAGTCTCTGTAAAATGGGATACTAGATGGACTCTCTCTGTACAGTCTCTGTAATGCTGGATACTAGATGGACTCTCCCTGTACAGTCTCTGTAATGGTAGGATGCTACGTGGACTCTCCCTGTACAGTCTCTGTAATGGTAGGATGCTACATGGACTCTCCCTGTACAGTCTCTGTAATGGTAGGATACTACATGGACTCTCCCTGTACAGTCTCTGTAATGGTAGGATGCTACATGGACTCTCCCTGTACAGTCTCTGTAATGGTAGGATACTACATGGACTCTCCCTGTACAGTCTCTGTAATGGCAGGATGCTACATGGACACACACAGTGTTCTCTTCAAAGCAAAAAGGTCAAACACATCTTAGCAGGGGAGTGTTCGATCTGACCTTTTATAAATGATGTTCGACACTTACAGTTCAACCTTTAAAGATGTGTAGCCTTTGGGGAAGAGAAGAATCTACACTGTTGAATTAGTGTAGAAGCTTGATCGTTTGACTTCTGTCACTCAGTCATAGATTGTTCAACAATGCTTGCTTATACCGACATCACTTTAATAAAAAGGAAGCATTTTTTTCCCTAATCAAATGTTGGAGGGGGGAAAAAAACACAAAAAGTAAATAATACAAAGGAAATATACAGTACAGTAATCAAATGAAGTTTAAAAGCCTCCTCTGATTATTACTGAGTATTACTACAGTTCCTTCTTCTATTTTCCCTACTTTCATTTCCTGTTAATAATGTAGGTTTGAAAAAAACGAAATATTTGTTCTCAGGCTGCAGACAACGTGGTGGTCTAAGACTCCTGGCGTGCCTCCCAAATGCTACCCCAATTCCCCTGCATAATACCCCCTAATACGGAACGGATTGCCATTTGGGATGCTTCCATGATTCCCTGGCTGATTCCACGTACTTCGGAAGAGCGATCAAAGATAATCACCAAGACTCCCACTGAGGGAGGGAGTAATGGGGATTTTAACAGCTGAGACAGAAATAGGTACTGGTCTTTGGGGGACTCCAATACACTGCGAGATCACACCAGATATAGTTCAGGATTTGACATTTGTTCAGGTCCCTGGGACTTTAGGAGATGCCTTCAATACCGGCCACTAGGGGCAACGTGAGCACATATTACCATCTAGTAGGGAGATGCCTTCAATACCGGCCACTAGAGGCAACGTGAGCACATATTACCATCTAGTAGGGAGATGCCTTCAATACCGTCCACTAGGGGCAACGTGAGCACATATTACCATCTAGTAGGGAGATGCCTTCAATACCGGCCACTAGGGGCAACGTGAGCACATATTACCATCTAGTAGGGAGATGCCTTCAATACCGGCCACTAGAGGCAACGTGAGCACATATTACCATCTAGTAGGGAGATGCCTTCAATACCGTCCACTAGGGGCAACGTGAGCACATATTACCATCTAGTAGGGAGATGCCTTCAATACCGGCCACTAGGGGCAACGTGAGCACATATTACCATCTAGTAGGGAGATGCCTTCAATACCGGCCACTAGGGGCAACGTGAGCACATATTACCATCTAGTAGGGAGATGCCTTCAATACCGGCCACTAGAGGCAACGTGAGCACATATTACCATCTAGTAGGGAGATGCCTTCAATACCGTCCACTAGGGGCAACGTGAGAACATATTAACGTCTAGTAGGGAGATGCCTTCAATACCGGCCACTAGAGGCAACGTGAGCACATATTACCATCTAGTAGGGAGATGCCTTCAATACCGGCCACTAGAGGCAACGTGAGCACATATTACCGTCTAGTAGGGAGATGCCTTCAATACCGGCCACTAGGGGCAACGTGAGCACATATTACCATCTAGTAGGGAGATGCCTTCAATACCGTCCACTAGGGGCAACGTGAGCACATATTACCATCTAGTAGGCTTAAGTCAGGCGTTTCGGCTCAGAGGATTTATTTAACTAAGAACAAATTCTTATTTACAATGACAGCCTATGAACAGTGGGTTAACTGCCTTGATCAGGGGCAGAACGACAGATTTTTACCTTGTCAGCTCGGTTACTGGCCCAACGCTCTAACCACTAGGCTACCTGCCGCCCAACTGTAGTGATGCCTTTAGCACTGCGATGCAGGGCCTTAGATCTCTGCGCCACTCAGGAGGAGAATCTTTTCTGTGTTAACCTAATCCCAATTTTTAACCCTTACCTTAACCAGTCAGAATTAATATCTAACCTTACCCCTTACCTTAACCAGTCAGAATTAATATCTAACCTTACCCCTTACCTTAACCAGTCAGAATTAATATCTAAATGAACCCTTACCTTATCCAGTCAGAATTAGTATGTAACCTTAACCCTTACCTTATCCAGTCAGAATTAATATCTAAATGAACCCTTGCCTTATCCAGTCAGAATTAATATCAAACCTTAACACTTACCTTATCCAGTCAGAATTAATATCTAAATGAACCCTTACCTTATCCAGTCAGAATTAGTATGTAACCTTAACCCTTACCTTATCCAGTCAGAATTAATATCTAAATGAACCCTTGCCTTATCCAGTCAGAATTAATATCAAACCTTAACACTTACCTTATCCAGTCAGAATTAATATACATAGGGGTTATAAGTAGGGCCCTGTGTTTTCACAATCATGTGACACAGCAAGATTCTATCCTGTATTTTAACAAAACATTTACCAAAAATGAAAGCAATTGATGGAGGATGGTGCCGGAGAATGGTGCTGGAGGTTTTGTGCTCAAAATTTTGTGCTGGAGGTTTTGTGCTGGAGGTTTTGTGCTGGAAAATTGGTGCTGGAGGTTTGGTGCTGGAGGATGGTGCTAGAGGTTTGGTGCTGGAAGTTTTGTGCTGGAGGTTTTGTGCTGGAGGTTTGGTGCTGGAGGTTTGGTGCTGGAAGTTTGGTGCTGGAGGATGGTGCTGGAGGTTTGGTGCTGGAAGTTTTGTGCTGGAGGATGGTGCTAGAGGTTTGGTGCTGGAGGTTTGTGCTAGAGGTTTTGTGCTGGAGGTTTGGTGCTGGAGGTTTGGTGCTGGAGGATGCTAATAGAGGTTTGGTGCTGGAGGATGGTGCTGGATGTTTGGTGCTGGAGTATTGGTGCTGGAGGATGGTGCTGTAGGTTTGGTGCTGGAGGATGGTGCTAGAGAATTGGTGCTGGAGGATGGTGCTAGAGGTTTGGTGTTGGAAGATGGTGCTGTAGGTTTGGTGCTGGAGGATGGTGCTAGAGGTTTAGTGCTGGAGGATTAGTGCTAGAGGTTTTGTGCTGGAGGTTTGGTGCTGGAGGTTTGGTGCTGGAGGATGCTACTAGAGGTTTGGTGCTGGAGGATGGTGCTGGAGATTTGGTGCTGGAAGTTTTGTGCTGGAGGTTTGGTGCTGAAGGTTTGGTGCTGGAGGATGGTGCTGTAGGTTTGGTGCTGGAGGATGGTGCTAGAGAATTGGTGCTGGAGGATGGTGCTAGAGGTTTGGTGTTGGAGGATGGTGCTGTAGGTTTGGTGCTGGAGGATGGTGCTAGAGGTTTAGTGCTGGAGGATTAGTGCTGGAGGTTTGGTGCTGGAGGATTGGTTCAATAGACAGTGTTTAACTGAATGCATCGTATAATAGACTGTCCTGCACCCCACAGAAGGCACTGTTTAACTGGAGTCATCCTAACTACAATATACTGTGTTTAGAGGCATCCTAACTACAATAGACTGTGTTTAGAGGCATCCTAACTACAATAGACTGTGTTTAGAGGCATCCTAACTACAATAGACTGTGTTTAACTGGAGTCATCCTAACTACAATAGACTGTGTTTAGAGGCATCCTATCTACAATAGACTGTGTTTAACTAGAGGCATCCTAACTACAATAGACTGTGTTTAGAGGCATCCTAACTACTATAGACTGTGTTTAACTAGAGTCATCCTAACTACAATATACTGTGTTTAGAGGCATCCTAACTACAATAGACTGTGTTTAGAGGCATCCTATCTACAATAGACTGTGTTTAACTAGAGGCATCCTAACTACAATAGACTGTGTTTAGAGGCATCCTAACTACTATAGACTGTGTTTAACTAGAGGCATCCTAACTACAATAGACTGTGTTTTGAGGCATCCTAACTACAATAGACTGTGTTTAGAGGCATCCTATCTACAATAGACTGTGTTTAACTAGAGGCATCCTAACTACAATATACTGTGTTTTGAGGCATCCTAACTACTATAGACTGTGTTTAACTAGAGGCATCCTAACTACAATAGACTGTGTTTTGAGGCATCCTATCTACAATAGACTGTGTTTAACTAGAGGCATCCTAACTACAATAGACTGTGTTTAACTGGAGTCATCCTAACTACAATAGACTGTGTTTAACTGGAGGCATCCTAACTACAATAGACTGTGTTTAACTGGAGTCATCCTAACTACTATAGACTGTGTTTAGAGGCATCCTATCTACAATAGACCGTGTTTAACTAGAGGCATCCTAACTACAATAGACTGTGTTTAGAGGCATCCTATCTACAATAGACTGTGTTTAACTAGAGGCATCCTAACTACAATAGACTGTGTTTAGAGGCATCCTAACTACTATAGACTGTGTTTAACTAGAGGCATCCTAACTACAATAGACTGTGTTTTGAGGCATCCTAACTACAATAGACTGTGTTTAGAGGCATCCTATCTACAATAGACTGTGTTTAACTAGAGGCATCCTAACTACAATATACTGTGTTTTGAGGCATCCTAACTACTATAGACTGTGTTTAACTAGAGGCATCCTAACTACAATAGACTGTGTTTTGAGGCATCCTATCTACAATAGACTGTGTTTAACTAGAGGCATCCTAACTACAATAGACTGTGTTTAACTGGAGTCATCCTAACTACAATAGACTGTGTTTAACTGGAGGCATCCTAACTACAATAGACTGTGTTTAACTGGAGTCATCCTAACTACTATAGACTGTGTTTAGAGGCATCCTATCTACAATAGACTGTGTTTAACTAGAGGCATCCTAACTACAATATACTGTGTTTAGAGGCATCCTATCTACAATAGACTGTGTTTAACTAGAGGCATCCTAACTACTATAGACTGTGTTTGGAGGCATCCTAACTACTATAGACTGTGTTTAACTAGAGGCATCCTAACTACAATAGACTGTGTTTTGAGGCATCCTAACTACAATAGACTGTGTTTAGAGGCATCCTATCTACAATAGACTGTGTTTAACTAGAGGCATCCTAACTACAATAGACTGTGTTTAGAGGCATCCTATCTACAATAGACTGTGTTTAACTAGAGGCATCCTAACTACAATAGACTGTGTTTAACTGGAGTCATCCTAACTACAATAGACTGTGTTTAACTGGAGGCATCCTAACTACAATAGACTGTGTTTAACTGGAGTCATCCTAACTACTATAGACTGTGTTTAGAGGCATCCTATCTACAATAGACTGTGTTTAACTAGAGGCATCCTAACTACAATATACTGTGTTTAGAGGCATCCTATCTACAATAGACTGTGTTTAACTAGAGGCATCCTAACTACTATAGACTGTGTTTGGAGGCATCCTAACTACTATAGACTGTGTTTAACTAGAGGCATCCTAACTACAATAGACTGTGTTTTGAGGCATCCTAACTACAATAGACTGTGTTTAGAGGCATCCTATCTACAATAGACTGTGTTTAACTAGAGGCATCCTAACTACAATAGACTGTGTTTAGAGGCATCCTAACTACTATAGACTGTGTTTAGAGGCATCCTAACTACAATAGACTGTGTTTAGAGGCATCCTAACTACAATAGACTGTGTTTAGAGGCATCCTAACCAATTAGAGGTAGAAAGTTTAGAAGAGAGGAATGTTTAGATTTGTCTCTACAAAAAAGGTGTGTGTGTGTGTGTGTGTGTGTGTGTGTGTGTGTGTGTGTGTGTGTGTGTGTGTGTGTGTGTGTGTGTGTGTGTGTGTGTGTGTGTGTGTGAAACCGAACGTTGGATAAAAATGGTGTTTAGTTTCCATATAGATGAGAAGGAAATTGGTGTTCTGGTGAAGGTTTAGGTCCAGAGGTGCAGAGCGACACCTCACTGATGGAGTAAAATCACTGAGGTTTTAAACCTCAGCAGTATGACCCTGGTTCATACCCTGTTTAATACTGAAACAGGTGCATGTTCTCACCCCAGGATCAGTCCCCTCTCTAATACTGAAACAGGTGCAGGTTCTCACCCCAGGATCAGTCCTCTCTCTAATACTGAAACAGGTGCAAGTTCTCTCCCCAGGCTCAGTCCCCTCTCTAATACTGAAACAGGTGCAAGTTCTCTCCCCAGGCTCAGTCCCCTCTCTAATACTGAAACAGGTCAGTAGTCTCTCTTCATATACAGTGCCTTCGGAAAGTAATCAGACCCCTTGACTTTTTCCACATTTTGTTAAGAAACATCCTTATTAAAAAAAGTATTAAATAGTTTTTTTCCCTTCATCAATCTACACACAATACCCCATAATGTAAAAGCAAAAACAGTTTTTTGAAATTTCAGAAAATGTATATGAAAAAAACGACTGAAATATCACATTTACATAAGTGTTCAGACCATTACTCAGTACTTTGTTGAAGCACCTTTGGCAGTGATTACAGCCTCGAGTCTTCTTGGGTATGACGCTACTAGCTTGGCACACCTGTATTTGGGGAGTTTCTCCCATTCTTCTCTGCAGATCCTCTCAAGCTCTGTCAGGTTGGATGGGGAGCGTTGCTGCACAGCTATTTTCAGGTCTCTCCAAAGATGTTCAGTCGGGTTCAAGTCTGGGCTCTGGCTGGGCAACTCATTGTCTTGGCTGCGTGCTTAGGGTCGCTGTCCTGTTGAAAGGTGAACCTTCACCCCAGTCTGAGGTCCTGAGCGCTCTGGAGCAAGTTCCCATCAAGGATCTCTCTGTACTTTGCTCCGTTCATCTTTCACTCGATCCTGACTAGTCTCCCAGTCCCTGCCACTGAAAAACATCCCCACAGCATAATGCTGCCACCACCATGCTTGGTGCCAGGTTTCCTCCAGAGGTGACGCTTGGCATTCAGGCCAAAGAGTTCAATCTTGGTTTCATCAGACCAGAGAATCATGTTTCTCATGGTCTGAGAGTATTTAGGTGCCTTTAGGGGCAAACTCCAAGCGGGCTGTCATGTGCCTTTTACTGAGGAGTGGCTTCCGTCTGGCTGCACTACCATAAAGGCCTGATCGGTGGAGTGCTGCAGAGATGGTTGTCCTTCTGGAAGGTTCTCCCATCTCAACAGATGAACTCTAGAGCTCTGTCTGACCAAGGCCCTTCCCCCCGATTGCTCAGTTTGGCCGGGCGGCGAGCTCCAGGAAGAGTCTTGGTGGCTCCAAACATCTTCCATTTAAGAATGATGGAGGCCACTGTGTTCTTGGGGACCTTCAACGCTACAGACATATTTTTTGGTACCTTTACCCAGATCAATCCTGTCTCGGAGCTCTACGGATAATTCCTTCAACCTCATGGCATGGTTTTCGCTCTGACATGCACTGTCAACTGCGGCATGTGCATTTCCAAATCATGTCCAATCAGTTGATTTTACACCAGGTGGACTCCAATCAAGTTGTAGAAACATCTCAAGGATGATCAATGGAAACAGGATGCACCTGAGCTCAATTTTGAGTCTCATAGTCTCAAGTGTCTGAATAATTATGTAAACAAGGTATTTCTGTTTATTTTTATTTTTTACATTTGCAAAAAAATCCCCAAATCTGATTCTGGTTTGTCATTATGGGGTATTGTGTGCAGATTTTTGAGGAAATTGTTTTATTTAATCAATTTTGGAATAAGGCTGTAATGTAACAAAATGTGTAAAAAGTAAAGCGGTCTGAATACTTTACGAAGGCACTTTATACTTAGAGGTGAACAGCATAGAACCCCAATGTGGGAGTCTCTCCACACACACACACACACACACACACACACACACACACACACACACACACACACACACACACACACACACACACACACACAGTTTCCTGTCTCTACACCAGTCCCCTGTCTACACCAGTCCCCTGACTCTACACCAGTCCCCTGTCTATACACCAGTCCCCTGTCTATACACCAGTCCCCTGTCTCTACACCAGTCCCCTGTCTCTACACCAGTCCCCTGTCTATACACCAGTCCTCTGTCTCTACACCAGTCCCCTGTCTCTACACCAGTCCCCTGTCTCTACACCAGTCCCCTGTCTACACCAGTCCCCTGTCTCTACACCAGTCCTCTGTCTCTACACCGGTCCCCTGTCTATACACCAGTCCACAGTCTCTACACCAGTCCTCTGTCTCTACACCAGTCCTCTGTCTCTACACCAGTCCTCTGTCTCTACACCAGTCCCCTGTCTACACCAGTCCCCTGTATACACCAGTCCCCTGTCTACACCAGTCCCCTGTCTCTACACCAGTCCCCTGTCTCTACACCAGTCCCCTGTCTCTACACCAGTCCCCTGTCTACACCAGTCCCCTGTCTCTACACCAGTCCCCTGTCTCTACACCAGTCCTATGTCTCTACACCAGTCCTCTGTCTCTACACCAGTCCTCTGTCTCTACACCAGTCCCCTGTCTCTACACCAGTCCCCTGTCTCTACACCAGTCCTCTGTCTCTACACCAGTCCCCTGTCTCTACACCAGTCCCCTGTCTACACCAGCCCCCTGTCTCTACACCAGTCCCCTGTCTACACCAGTCCTCTGTCTCTACACCAGTCCCCTGTCTCTACACCAGTCCCCTGTCTACACCAGTCCTCTGTCTCTACACCAGTCCCCTGTCTCTACACCAGTCCTCTGTCTCTACACCAGTCCCCTGTCTCTACACCAGTCCCCTGTCTCTACACCAGTCCCCTGTCTATACACCAGTCCTCTGTCTCTACACCAGTCCCCTGTCTATACACCAGTCCCCTGTCTCTACACCAGTCCTCTGTCTCTACACCAGTCCCCTGTCTACACCAGTCCCCTGTCTCTACACCAGTCCTCTGTCTCTACACCAGTCCTCTGTCTCTACACCAGTCCCCTGCCTATACACCAGTCCCCTGTCTCTACACCAGTCCCCTGTCTCTACACCAGTCCTCTGTCTCTACACCAGTCCCCTGTCTCTACACCAGTCCCCTGTCTCTACACCAGTCCCCTGTCTATACACCAGTCCTCTGTCTCTACACCAGTCCCCTGTCTCTACACCAGTCCTCTGTCTCTACACCAGTCCCCTGTCTACACCAGTTCTCTGTCTCTACACCAGTCCCCTGTCTCTACACCAGTCCCCTGTCTCTACATCAGTCCTCTGTCTCTACACCAGTCCTCTGTCTACACCAGTCCCCTGTCTCTACACCAGTCCTCTGTCTCTACACCAGTCCCCTGTCTCTACACCAGTCCTCTGTCTCTACACCAGTCCCCTGTCTCTACACCAGTCCCCTGTCTATACACCAGTCCTCTGTCTCTACACCAGTCCCCTGTCTCTACACCAGTCCTCTGTCTCTACACCAGTCCCCTGTCTCTACACCAGTCCTCTGTCTCTACACCAGTCCTATGTCAAAGCTTTGACTCCAAATGAGCAAAAGAAACTGATAAAAACAAAATCTGTGTCCGAAAACACATACTAGCGTACTACATACTTAAACTGCATACTATTGACTCATTGTCGCTTACTATTTAGCACGTACTGTTTAGTAAAAGGAACGCAGTATGCCACGGCTGCAATTCAGCAGGGGTTCCTGCTTGGCTGAGTAGGTGGGAGGGGGGGGGGGGCGAGTGCAGGTGGATATTTCCAAATTCAACAGACATGCATGGCATTAACTAGCCTGATGATAGCTCATTTCCAATTTGATTAATTACTCTAAACTCTGAATAGAATTTGAGTGGAGTTATAGGCTTACTCAGACTGGTTATAGGAAGACTATCACATTTGAGTGGAGTTATAGGCTTACTCAGACTGGTTAAAGGAAGACTATCACATTTGAGTGGAGTTATAGGCTTACTCAGACTGGTTATAGGAAGACTATCACATTTGAGTGGAGTTATAGGCTTACTCAGACTGGTTAAAGGAAGACTATCACATTTGAGTGGAGTTATAGGCTTACTCAGACTGGTTATAGGAAGACTATCACATTTGAGTGGAGTTATAGGCTTACTCAGACTGGTTATAGGAAGACTATCACATTTGAGTGGAGTTATAGGCTTACTCAGACTGGTTATAGGAAGACTATCACATTTGTCCTATACCGTAGTTGACCACATAGCTCATCGTTCCTATTTAAAAAGGACTGAAGACAGAAACAGATCATCTGGTTCCATTTCAACATATTTATTAGAGAACCCAAAGCGCTGTAACATATACAGTATATTAAATCAAATAGCCTTGTACACACACACACACACACACACACACACACACACACACCAAAACTTATCAAATGTTCAAATCAAAAGGCTGTTGCACAGACAAACGAGGACAGTCGGGTGCGTTGCAAATTTCAGAACAGCTGAAGAGCAGCATAATAAACTAAAGCACTGTTCGTTGAGAACGAGATAAGAATGACTGCTAAGGCTTGATCTATAAATTAAATAGGTAGTCTAGCCTACAAAACTAAAACAATTAGCTCATATCAAAAGGCCTGATTAACATGGCATCAATAATGCAGCCACATCCTGACTCCCAGGTGCCGACAGAAATCTAAAGGTGGTTTCGTATTTAGTTTAAAAGCTCTGATAAAGGGAGGGTGGCCACCGTCAACGATGGTCCCGGTGCTACACCCCCCCTTCCCAATCCTCCCACTAAGGAGGTGGCTCTGGGCGTAGCTCCCGTTCCGTAGACTCTAGGCTGGGGAGCGTCGCTGGAGGCTCTGGGCTGAGGAGCGTCGCTGGAGACTCCGGGCTGAGGAGCGTCGCTGGAGGCTCAGGGCTGAAGAGCGTCGCTGGAGGCTCAGGGCTGAGGAGCGTCGCTGGAGGCTCAGGGCTGAAGAGCGTCGCTTGGTGCTCAGGGCTGAGGAGCGTCGCTGGAGGCTGCAGACTGGGGAGCGTCGCTAGAGATTCCGGGGTGAGGAGCGTCGCTGGAGGCTGCAGACTGGAGAGCGTCGCTGGAGGCCGAGTGCTCACAGCAGGCACTGGCTGTACCGGGTTATGGAGGCGCACTGGAGGGTGAGTGCGCGGAGCAGGAACAGGACGTACTGGACTGGGCAGGCGCACTAGAGGCCTGATGTGTGCGGCTGGCTTAGGAGGCGCCAGACTAGTAACACGCACCTCAGGGCTAGTGCGAGGAGCAGGAACAGGGTAAACTGGACCGAGGAGATGCACTGGTGGCCAGATGCGCTGCGCCGGCGCACTTCTCCCTGGCTGCCGGCCAACTCTCGCCTGGCAACGCTGCGGAGCCCTTGTTGACCGCACCGGACTGTGCACGCGTATGGGCGACACAGTGCGTATCTCCGCATAACAAGGTGCTTGCTTGATCCGTCGCTCCCCATAATAAGCACGGGGAGTTGGCTCAAATTTTTTGGGGGGGATGCCTCAGCCTCATCTAGCTCCCTTAGTTTCCTCTCCCAGAAACGTTGTATTGCCTCCCACGTCCATCCTTCTCTTCGGTGCTCCAATCCCCGCTGCTTGGTCCTTGTTTGGTGCTCCAATCCCTGCTGCTTGGTCCTTGTTTGGTGGGTGGTTCTGTCATAAATACACATAGAAATAGAAAATATAGAGCATAAACCAAAAACACCGAACCACACAAAACAAACACCCCCTGCCACGCCCTCACAAAACAAACTACATTGACAAATAACCCCTTTTACTGGTCAGGACGTGACAACTATACAGACGAAGAGCAGAAATTAGTATAACATCCTAGCATTTAAACCTTTGTCAAAATTTTTAAATGTTGCATACAATTTTTTTGCATAATCAAACAGCTTACTATTTAGGATGCAAGGATGGGTATTCAGACAGAGCCAAAGTATACACAAGGCATTGCCTGCTAGTCATGTCTTTGATTCTGTAGTCACATCAGTAGTAACAGAACTGTAGGGACTACAGAGATCAGTTAGCCTGTTGATTCTGTAATCACATCAGTAGTAACAGAACTGTAGGGACTACAGAGATCAGTTAGCCTGTTGATTCTGTAGTCACATCAGTAGTAACAGAACTGTAGGGACTACAGAGATCAGTTAGCCTGTTGATTCTGTTGTCACATCAGTAGTAACAGAACTGTACGGACTACAGAGATCAGTTAGCCTGTTGATTCTGTTGTCACATCAGTAGTAACAGAACTGTAGGGACTACAAAGATCAGTTAGCATAGAGATCCTATTAAACGCTCAAATGTCCAGAGCAGGATGATAATGTCAGCCATTGTGGTTCATGTCCATTCAATGGCGTCCTCTCACAGCAGCCTTATGTTCCAATTGGATATGAAGAGGGGGCAGAAGAAGTGTGACGTATGGTATGACATATAACTAGCTAAAATAGCAAGTTAACTTCTATGGGCTAGCTGGGACGCTTGCTCCCTGTGGCTCAGTTGGTAGAGCATGGTGTTTGCAATTGTGTTTGCAACGCCAGGGTTGTGGGTTCGATTCCCACGGGAGGACAGTATGAGAAAAAAAAATGTATGAAATGAATTGAAATGTATGTATTCACTACTGTAAGTCGCTCTGGATAAGAGCGTCTGCTAAATGACTAAAATGTAATGTAAATGTAGTCAACAGCCAGTGGAATCGCGTGGCGCAAAATACAAATACCTCAAAAATGTTATAACTTCAATTTCTCAAACATATGACTATTTTACACCATTTTAAAGACAACACTCTCGTTAATCTAACCACATTGTCCGATTTCAAAAAGGCTTTACAGCGAAAGCAAAACATTAGATTATGTCAGGAGAGTACCCTGCCAAAAATAATCACACAGCCATTTTCAAAGCAAGCATATATGTCACAAAAACCAAAACCACAGCTAAATGCAGAACTAACCTTTGATGATCTTCATCAGATGACACTCCTAGGACATTATGTTATACAATACATGCATGTTTTGTTCAATCAAGTTCATATTTATATAAAAAACAGCTTTTTCCATTAGCATGTGATGTTCAGAACTAGCATACCCACCGAACACTTCCGGTGAATTTACTAAATTACTCATGATAAACGTTGACAAAATACATAACAATTATTTTAAGAATTATAGATACAGAACTCCTTTATGCAATCGCGGTGTCAGATTTTAAAATATATTTTTGGCGAAAGCACATTTTGCAATATTCTGAGTACATAGCTCGGCCATCACGGCTAGCTATTTTGACACCCACCAAGTTTGGGGCTCACTAAACACAGAATTACTATTAGAAAGATTTGATTACCTTTGCTGTTCTTCGTCAGAATGCACTCCCAGGACTTCTACTTCAACAACAAATGTTGTTTTGGTTCCAAATAATCCATAGTTATATTCAAATAGCTCCGTTTTGTTCGTGCGTTCAGGTCACTATCCGAAGGATGACGTGCGAGCGCATTTCGTGACAAAAAAATTCAAAAGATTCCATTACCATACTTAGAAGCATGTCAAATGCTGTTTAAAATCATTTTTTATGTGATTTTTCTCATAAAATAGCGATAATATTCCAAACGGGCGACGTTGTATTCATTCAAAGGCTGAAAGAAAAAAATGGAGTAGTCTCGTGAATGCGCATCTCAGTCTCACTGTCCCCAGGCTGACCACTTACAAATTCTGCTGCTGTTCTTTGCCCAGAGACAGCAGACACCCGATTCCACTTTCTGGCGGCTTTAGAGAGCCAATGGAAGCCTTAGAAAATGTCACGTTACAGCACAGATGCTGTATTTTCGATAGAGATGCAACAGAAGGACAACAAATTGTCAGACATGGCACTTCCTGTATGGAATCTTCTCAGGTTTTGGCCTGCCATATGAGTTCTGTTATACTCACAGATACCATTCAAACAGTTTTAGAAACTTTAGAGTGTTTTCTATCCAAATCTATGCATATTCTAGTTTCTGGGCAAGAGTAGTAACCAGTTTAAATCGGGTACATTTTTTATCCGGCCGTGCAAATACTGCCCCCTAGCCCCAACAGGTTTTAACGTTTGATCACTTGATGTCGATATTGACGTGTGTCTATTGACAGTAAAGCTGGACCCAGCCTGGGAGGATATCATCTGGTGTCTATTGACAGTAAAGTGGACCCAGCCTGGGATGAACATCATCTGGTGTCTATTGACAGTAAAGATGGACCCAGCCTGGGATGAACATCATCTGGTGTCTATTGACAGTAAAGCTGGACCCAGTCTGGGAGGGACAACATCTGGGGTCTATTGACAGTAAAGCTGGACCCAGCCTTGGAGGGACATCATCTGGTGTCTATTGACAGTAAAGCTGGACCCAGCCTGGGGGGGACAACATCTGGTGTCTATTGGCAGTAAAGCTGGACCCAGCCTTGGAGGGACAACATATGGGGTCTATTGACAGTAAAGCTGGACCCAGCCTTGGAGGGACAACATCTGGTGTCTATTGACAGTAAAGCTGGACCCAGCCTTGGAGGGACAACATCTGGTGTCTATTGACAGTAAAGCTGGACCCAGCCTTGGAGGGACAACATCTGGTGTCTATTGACAGTAAAGCTGGACCCAGCCTTGGAGGGACAACATCTGGTGTCTATTGACAGTAAAGCTGGACCCAGCCTGGGAGGGACAACATCTGGTGTCTATTGACAGTAAAGCTGGACCCAGCCTGGGAGGATATCATCTGGTGTCTATTGACAGTAAAGCTGGACCCAGCCTTGGAGGGACAACATCTGGTGTCTATTGACAGTAAAGCTGGACCCAGCCTTGGAGGGACAACATCTGGGGTCTATTGACAGTAAAGCTGGACCCATCCTGGAAGGATATCATCTGGTGTGTTAGGTTATTAATGAACCCTCAGAGTAATTCTACAGAGAAACCCTGGCAGGTCTAGTCTGGTATTTTATTTTAATTAACATAAATCTTTCAATTTGATGACATGAATTAATCACAAAGGGTCAAGGAGACAGTGAAGTGTTGGGAGGGCGTCATCTGTTGTGTTATTATTCTAGCCTCAGAGGAATGAATGCACTGGTTTGTTTTCCCTCTGAGGAAAGAGAGAGAGAGAGAGAGAGAGAGAGAGAGCGCTTACGGGATATTGTTAACTGTCCACTCAGATCAAGCCACAAGGACCTTCTACGGGAGAAGAATTTACTCCCAAACGCTATTTATAGCTTTCTTCGTTACTTTAGACTGCTCCTTCACGTAAATCCAGAAATATCATAATATATGCTTCTGTGTTGATTGTAATGGGGATCTGTTTTGGGTCATGTACTGTATCCATGTCCACAAAATCTCATTCAAGTTGAATCGTTACTTACTTAGTCCTCCTGGGTGAGAGAGAGAAGGCAGCAACAGATGAATTGTTGCTCTTGGGGTACACATTTCAGATTTTTGACACAGACAGACAGACAGACAGACAGACAGACAGACAGACAGACAGACAGACAGACAGACAGACAGACAGACAGACAGACAGACAGACAGACGTGTGTGTGTGTGTGTGTGTGTGTGTGTGTGTGTGTGTGTGTGTGTGTGTGTGTGTGTGTGTGTGTGTGTGTGTGTGTGTGCCGAAGAGCCCTATTAGTTTTCCAAGCATTTGATGAAGTGCTATTCAGTAGAGAGGAGAGGCGGGAGAGACAGAAACCTTCCTCTCTCTATCGCTCTCTCTCCTGCAGCACTCTCCCCTCTCCTGTCTGCACGCCCCCTCCTTCTCTCTCCTGGCACACTGCTTCTATCATCTATATATGTAACTCACATATCGAAAGAGAACGAGAACGAAAGAGAGTTTTGATGTGTCCTTTGTGTATATCTTTTAATCCATGTAATATAGTTGTAATGACCTGTAATATAATTCTAATGACCTGTAATATAATTCTAATGACCTGTTATAGAGTTCTAATGACCTGTTATATAGTCCTAATGACCTGTTATAGAGTTCTAATGACCAGTAATATAGTTCTAATGACCTGTTATAGAGTTCTAATGACCTGTAATATAGTTCTAATGACCTGTAATAGAGTTCTAATTACCTGTAATATAGTTCTAATGACCTGTAATATAGTTCTAATGACCTGTAATATAATTATAATGACCTGTAATATAGTTCTAATGACCTGTAATATAGTTCTAATGACCTGTAATAATTATAATGACCTGTAATATAATTATAATGACCTGTAATATAATTCTAATGACCTGTTATAGAGTTCTAATGACCAGTAATATAGTTCTAATGACCTGTTATAGAGTTCTAATGACCAGTAATATAGTTCTAATGACCTGTTATAGAGTTCTAATGACCTGTAATATAGTTCTAATGACCTGTAATAGAGTTCTAATTACCTGTAATATAGTTCTAATGACCTGTAATATAGTTCTAATGACCTGTAATATAATTATAATGACCTGTAATATAGTTCTAATGACCTGTAATATAGTTCTAATGACCTGTAATATAGTTCTAATGACCTGTAATATAGTTCTAATGACCTGTTATAGAGTTCTAATGACCTGTTATAGAGTTCTAATGACCTGTTATAGAGTTCTGATGACCTGTTATAGAGTTCTAATGACCTGTTATAGAGTTCTGATGACCTGTTATAGAGTTCTAATGACCTGTTATAGAGTTCTAATGACCTGTTATGTAGTTCTAATTAGACTAAAGAGGTGAAGTGCACATGTTAGAAATTAAAATTGAGAAAAGCCTCATTAATTCTCTGTCAACAACACGGGATTTTTACCACACAGTGGAAGACAACATTTTCCATGACAAGCACACAAGCAGAATATTCGATTCACTGTTGCCTCAAAATAGTAATGTACATGTTTTGATAGTGAATAACATAATTTATCAGACCAACATGTCACACAATCATTAAAGAAAATATTCTGAAACTATTATTTGACTTAAAATAATTGAATGTCATGTTCTTCAAATCCTAATTAAGCCTGTTCTGTAATGCACTTTCCTGTTGTTTTCATAAAATGTTCGTTGACGTTACAATACGTGTTATTGAATTAAAGCTAAACGTCTGTGTGTTAGGGGCGTGCGTGCGTGTGTGTGAGTGTCCCTATGCGCACAACGTCTTCGCAGTTTGCACGGAGCGCACCAGCGCGCATCCACAGGCAGGCAGAGTGGAATCCAGGGTCTCTGAGACCTCGCGTTATTAGTTTATACCCGCAGCGCTTCGGTTCGGTTCGCTTCCTCCCAACAACAGGTGTAAAGGAGCGGCTGGATAAAGAGAGGATAAGAGAATATAACCAGAGGCTATTTGCAAACAGTTGTAATCGTACAGAAGTAGGTTACATGTCCTGCAACATTGACAAGAGTTCACTTCATCGTTTTTCTATGCGCGCTGCGCCGGCTTTCCATCTTGTGTGTCCCAGTTTTTCTGCGCTATAGGCTGCACCATTTCTGTCTCTTTCTAAAGGGAAAAAGAGAAGAGATTATGAAGAAAAACAACTGTGCTCTGTTAAGGGATGTCCTCTACTCAAACGGAATAAAGTAGAATATAGGCTACTCTGAAGATAAACCATCATTTATCATCAAGGATTCGATGACGTGAAGTCCTCTTATAGAACACGGATTGTTATAGGTTATTCGTTTAGTACCTAAATACGGAATACAACCATAGTTATTTTTGTTGTTGTTTTGTAAACCAGTTGTTGCATTCCCTAAACGCGGAATAGCCTTGGAAAGAAGAGGCATCTTTCTATGTGGATTCAATTGATATATCCCCAACATCCAAGGCGAAATGTGAGTTATATGTTTTATTTACTTTGAGTCAACATACACAGTCTAAAAATAATGTTTTCTAGGCTATTTGTGGGTTCGCATCGTTAAAGAAGGAACTGGCGATGGAGTTAAAATAAAATGTGCGTGCACTGCGCACCGGTGCGTGCCGATATGTCTCCGACTAGGGTAGCTCTGGAAAACGCTAGGCGGCATTCTGCCTTATCCATAGAGTTTTCAGCAGTTAGCTTCACCCACTTCTGGCTCCATATGAATTCTTTTTTAGGGTTAGTGTTCCCCCACAGCCATATCTCCATGTAACAGCGCTTGTTTACGGAAAGTCGACTATTTGTGCTAATCTGATTATCTGAGTCTCTGAACACCTGTATGTACACGGAAGACGGACGCTACAAACGTGTTGTCACTGAATAATACTATCGGCTGCAACTGTGTTAAAACAGTGAATTGTAAGTGTATATGTGTGTTTGTGAAATTATTTTGATGTGATATGAAAGTAGAGGGCTTTATGTTTCTTGAACCATACCACAATTGAGCATCGATTCATGTTCAAATGGAGTATTTGGCTGTTTAGAGTCAATTCCCCTCTAAACAGAGCATCTATTTAAAGGGATACTTCATGATTTTGGCAATGAGGCCCGTTATCCACTTTCCCAGAGTTAGATAAACTTGTGGATACCATTTGTAAATCTCTGTCCAGTATGATGGAAGTTAAAGGTATTTTCTCGAGCCAATGAGGAATCGTCCCTGAAGCGGCCCTCTTCCGGTTGGCCGAAACGGATTAAATCGGCCCGGAATCGGGTGTCGGAATCAAAATGAATGACTGCCCAGAAACAGCCCAAGAACATCGGGCAGTTTCCATCTACCGACTTTGACCGGCTGTCACGTACGTCGTAGGAAGGAGACCAAGGCGCAGCGTGCGTATCGTTCCACATCTTTTATTTTAATGTGAAACTTAGCAAAACAAACAATAAACTACAAACAAAACACAAACCGTGACGACAGAGGTGCAACATGCACTAACTCAAAATAATCTCCCACAAACACAGGTGGGAAAAACAACTACTTAAATATGATCCCCAATTAGACAACGATGACCAGCTGCCTCTAATTGGGGATCATACAAAAATCCCAACCTAGAAAAAAGAAACTAGAACCAAAACATAGAACATTTAAACTAGACAAAACCCCCCAGTCACGCCCTGACCTACTCTACCATAGAAAAATACGAGCTCTCTATGGTCAGGACGTGACAACGGCATCTTACCAGAATCCCCCCAGAAGGGGCCTGATGCAAATTTAAATAAATGTATACAAAATTACCTGATTTAGTCATTTTAAATATTACTATTTTATACATACAAATTATACCCATCCACAAGAAAAACATTTTGTGTCAGATGAAACACCATACACATGGTGACGTGTCAATATGCATGCGCCTGGCCTGCCACAGGAGTCGCTACAGCGCAATGGGACAAGGACATCCCGTCCGGCCAAACCCTCCCCTAACTCGGACGACACTGGGCCAATTGTGTGTCGCCTCATGGATCTCCCGGTCGTGGCCGGCACGGGTCTCAAACCAGCATCTGTAGCAGCGCAGTTTGCACAGCGACTCAGTGTCTTGGACCGCTTTGTCACTGGGGAGGTTCCATCTGTGAAGGTTTTAATGTTTATCTTTTGCCTTGCACAAAGTATGAAAATACAAAAATACTACGCAGAATTCTTAATGAATTTCATTTAAATCTTAATTGTATGTTTTTTATCATAAATAATTAGAAAATGTGGAAAAATAAATAATGAAATGTTAGTTATATAAAGCAGCTTGTGCAATCATCTGCCAGAGAGTAGCCCCAATCGGCCCGAGCCCCAAGTAACACATTTGGGCCAGATAACTCACACCGGAATCGGCCCGAGCTCAATCCTCACATCCTAGCCATAAGTAATACTGCTGAAGGCAGCCCAGACTCGGGCCATATGACATCGGCCGAGTCTGACTCTCAGCCGAGTGCCCCGACTTTCAGCCGGAATCGCCCCAGATCCACTGTGCTAGCTGGGATGCTAACTAGCTTTGGCGCAATGAATGGAAGTCTATGGGTATCTATGATGGTTAGCATTGTCTTGCAAACCTAACTCTAACTTCCTTCATAATGGACACAAATACATACAAATTGTATCCACTAGTTCATCTGATTCTGGGGAAGTAGATAAAGGACCTCGTTGCCAAAATCCGAAAGTATCCCTTTAAGCTCTGCCTGTTAATGAAGGGGTGTAGACTTCGGCTACTGAACTTCAGCTTGCCTCAAGAAAAAAACGTGTTCTCGAACAGCAAAAAAAAAACAAAAAAAAACCTGCCAAACACCAAAACGAACAAAAACATCAGTAAATGTTTCCATAATATATGCGCAAGCTGTTTCGACTGGGGAGTATATGCTAAGCTTTATGGAGCGGATCATGGTTGCAATGGAGATCAGCTGTGCAGGTGATTTTAGCACCTATTGATGGTTTAATTAATGAGAGATCAGCTGGAGATTATCTGGCGGCCATCTGTGGTTGCAAAGGTCCTTGGACTATAAGGAATAATGTTGGGCTCCTTTGGTCCTTTTATTGGGCTTTATCAACTCGTTGAACCAAATCAACATATTTATATGTTTCAAAACGTTGAAAAGTTATAATTTATGTTTTAGATACAAACACAATTAGGCTTAAACACAAAATTGGGCAAATTTGTTACTTGCTAATTATTTTCTTAATTAAATGTCCGATAACTTTTGAATCGGAAGCAATATAGGCCGAGTCACCTGGCACTCTTCAACCAAAAAGGTGGGTCCCTAGCCCACCTGTGTGCTCCTTTCAACAGGTGTAATCGTGGTACTGTGTGGGGAGGTCTGGACCTTATTGGAATAAGTGATTGTGCCATTTAAAGACTGAGTTGCTGGTTCAAATCCTGTTCTGGCTGTTAGTCTCCACAGTCGCTACGTCACTGCTGAATTCTCCCCAGTAACCTATGTAGAGCATTAGGCTAATGCCAGTTAAAACCTGTTAGAGACAGACGTTCCGCTAGCGGAACGCCTCACCAATATCCAATGGTAGAGCGTGGCGCGAAATACAAAAACCTCAAAAATGCTATAACTTCAATTTCTCAAACATATGACTATTTTACACCATTTTAAAGACAAGACTCTCGTTAATCTAACCACATTGTCCGATTTCAAAAAGGCTTTACAGCGAAAGAAAGTAAAACATTAGATTATGTCAGGAGAGTACCCTGCCAAAAATAATCACTTAGACATTTTCAAAGCAAGCATATATGTCACAAAAACCAAAACCACAGCTAAATGCAGCACTAACCTTTGATGATCTTCATCAGATGACACTCCTAGGACATTATGTTATACAATACATGCATGTTTTCTTCAATCAAGTTCATATTTATATCAAAAACCAGCTTTTTACATTAGCATGTGATGTTCAGAACTAGCATACCCACCGCAAACTTCCGGTGAATTTACTAAATTACTCACGATAAACGTGACAAAACATTTCTAAATATTCCATTACCGTACTTAGAAGCATGTCAAACGCTGTTTAAAATCAATTTTTATGCTATATTTCTCGTAAAATAGCGATAATATTCCAACCGGGCGACGTTGTATTCATTCAAAGGCTGAAAGAAAAAAATGGAGTCGTCTCGTGAATGCGCATCTCAGTGTCACTGTTCCCTGCCTGACCACTCACAAGTACTCCTGCTGTTTTTCGCCCAGAGACTGCAGACACCCCATTACACTTTCTGACGCCTTCTGAGAGCCAATGGAAGCCTTAGAAAATGTCACGTTACAGCACAGATGCTGTATTTTCGATAGAGATGCCACAGAAGGACAACAAATTGTCAGACGGCACTTCCTGTATGGAATCTTCTCAGGTTTTGGCCTGCCATATGAGTTCTGTTATACTCACAGACACCATTCAAACAGTTTTAGAAACTTTAGAGTGTTTTCTATCCAAATCTACTAATTCTATGCATATTCTAGTTTCTGGGCAGGAGTAGTAACCAGATTAAATCGGGTATGTTTTATATCCGGCCGTGAAAATTCTGCCCCCTATCCCAAACAGGTTAAAAAGGTCCTAAAATCACCTCAGCGATGTTACAAAGGAAAACGGTAGCGTAGGCAACACGTGAAGGTTGTCATTTTCAATAGGTATTTCATCTTATTTGACCTGCCTGGTAAAATGAAGGTAAAATAACAACAAATAAAAGGCCTGCTGCTGTGTGAGAGAAAAATCACCTATTAACCTGATTTGTTTAATATTAATAGTTAACATTTATATATACTTAACAAATAGTAAAACATCTCTGTTCTACTAAGGCCGTGTTTTTGCAAAGGGATGGCTTCTACTCCAGTTTCCTGCAGATAGTCTAGGTGTGTGGTCAATTACATAGGTTTTACTTGAGATAGGGGTATCTGGAGCTGACAATTGATTTATGCCATAGAATGAGTCGAGCTAAGAAAAATGCACAAGCTGTCTAAGGGGTTTGTCTAAGGGGCCAAACTCTCGTTTCTGTACAATGAGAACAATCTTCGTAGCAAACGCTATCTGGCTTGGGATACTCCTTTCTCATATGTCAAGTCTCACCTTGTGACCCATTCCACACATCTGTTGTTTGTCATGTAGACTAAGGGGGTGTATCTTTGCTATAAAATATATTTGTATTCTTTGTGTCAGGGCCCTCAACCCAACAGTCAAGAGTGTTGGGTTGACCAGCCTCATTATTGCCGAGCTCTCGCTCCATTCACTCGGTGTGCAAGTAGTGACCTTCTCCCTTATTAATAAGTGAATAAAGATTTTTTGATTAAGTATAACTCTGACTTGTGTGATACATTTGTCTCTCCTCATTTGACAATACAGAAATAACCACCACAGCTGTTGTAAAATTTGCTTGGAATCCTAATTGACAATGAAACATTGGGCAATTTTGGAAAAGCCATAGTCAATCAGTCAATAAATATAATAATACTCGTAGGAAAGGTTTACATCTTTAGCTCTTGAGGTAGATGAGTCTGTAGTTCGTGTTCATATTCTACATAGTGATTGATGTGTTATTGGTTAAGGTTGTATGTTTTAAGGGGGTAGATGAGTCTATAGCTGGTGGCCATATTCCTTTACTATTGAATTACATGTACTGTAACAGTAAACATTGCACTCAAAAAGGTTTTAAAAAGATAGACATTTTAAGTGTTATATTATCAGCTATGTACAGTCTTTAAGCAATGTGCAAATTGTTGAGGTACAAATAGTGGGGGAAGATAAATAAAGATAAATATTGGTGGTATTTTCAATGTTTGTGCTCCACTGATTGCTCTTTCCTCATGGCAACGGGCCACAAATATTAATTCTGTAATTGCACACTGCGGTATTTCACCTTACAGCTATGTGTCACAGCTGTCTTCAGGAAAGGACCAAAATGCAGCAGAGTTAGTATTCATCCTTCAATTTAATTGGAAAGAACACTATACAAAAACAAAAAAACAAGGAAACTGACAGCCAACAGTCCTGTCAGGTGCAACCACACTAAACAAGAAACAATTACCCACAACCCCAAAGAAAAACACACACTCCTATATAGGACTCCCAATCAAAGGCAACTCAACATACCTGCCTTCAATTGGGAGTCCTAATCACCAACAACCATTCACACACACACAAAAACCCTGTCACATCCTGACCAAAACTAATCCAATTGCTCCCTCTGCTGGTCAGGATGTGACACTATGAGAGTTTATCAATGTTTAATTTGATTTTAAATTCTTTGTGGGTCCGTATGATCAGCGGGAAATATAATGTGGTCATACAGTTGGCAGGAGGTTAGGAAGTGCAGCTCAGTTGGCATCTAATTTTGTTGGAAAGTGGGCACATATCCTGTCTTCTCTTGAGAGTCATGTCTGCCTATGGCGACCTCTCTCAATAGCAAGGCAATGCTCATTGAGTCTGTAAATAGTCAAGGATTTTATTAATTTTGGGTCAGTCACAGTGGTCAGGTATTTTGCCGCTGTGTTTAGTGACAGATAGCATTCCAATTTGCTCTGTTTTTGGTTGATTCTTTCTAGTGTGTCAAAAGTTATCTTTTTTGCTTTCTCAGATAATTTGGTTGCGTCTAATTGTGTTGCTGGCCTGTGGCTCTGTGGGGTCTGTTTGTGTTTGTGAACAGAGCCCCAGAACCAGCTGGCTGAGGGGACTCTTCTCCAGGTTAGTCTCTCTGTAGGTGAGGGTTTTGTGGTGGAATATGTGGGCATCGCTTCCTTTTAGGTAGTTGTAGAATTTGACGGCTATTTTTCTGGATTTTGCGTGTCCTAATTCTGCTCTGCATTGTTTGGTGTTTTGTGTTGTACACAAAGTATATTTTTGCAGAAATCTGCATGCAGAGTCTCAATTGGGTGTTTGTCCCATATTTTGTGAATTCTTAGTTGGTGAGTGGACCCCAGACCTCACAATCACAGAGGGCAATGGATTCTAGAACTGATTGAAGTATTTTTAGTAAGATCCTTATTGGGATGTCGATTTTAATGTTCCTTTTGATGGTATGCAAGACCCTTCTTGCCTTGCCTCTTAGATCATTCACAGCCTTGTGGAACTTACCTGTGATGTTGATGTTTAGGCTGAGGTAGGTATAATTACTTCTGTGCTCGAAGGCATTTTTATTTGTTGTCCTGGCAACTGGACCTTTTTTGGATTTGATTTGATTTTTGATTTGGAACACCATTATTATTGTCTTACTGAGACTCACTGTCAGGGCCCAAGTCTGACAGAATCTGTGCAGAAGATCTAGGTGCTGCTGTAGGCCCTCCTTGGTTGGGGACTGAAGCACCAGATCATCAGCAAAAAGTAGACATTTGACTTCAGATTCTAGTCGGGTGATATACATGTTGAAGAGGGTGGGGCTCAAGATGCATCCCTGTCTCACACCACGGAGGAAAGAAATGTGTGTTTAATGCCAATTTTAACTGCACACTTGTTGTTTGTGTACATTCAGTTTATATTATCATGTGTTTTTCTTCCATCACTGCTTTCCACCAATTTGTATAGCAGACCCTGATGCCAAATTGAGTCAAACGCTTTTTTGATATCAACAAGCATGAGAAGACTTTGCTTTTGTTTTGCTTTGTTTGTTTGTTTGTCTGTCTGTCTGTCAGTAAGGGTGTTCAGTGTATATACATGGTCTGTCAAATGGTATTTTGGTAAGAAGCCAATTCGAAATTTGCTCAGGACTATGTCTCTCTCACTCCCTCTTTCTCTCTCTCCCTCCCTCTCTATCTCTCTCTCCCTCCCTCTCTATCTCTCTCTCTCCCTCCCTGTATCTCTATTTCTCTCGTTCTCTCTCTTTATTGCTCCTTTTGTTTTGGTTGTGTCAACCATCAATATACAACACAATATACACAACTAATAAAGTCATACTTGATTATATCAACCCTAAACCTTATCTCTCAATATATTTCTCACCCAGCATCTTTTGGGCTTCTCTCATTGCCCCTCTCACACCCTCTCTGTCCCGCTACAGTCTGTGATGCCCTAGCCACAGCAGGACCCACAACAGCACCTGCCGTAAAAGCTGAGTTGAGGTGAGGTGAGATGTCTCAGCTGTACTACCGGCGGACAGACAGCTCTTCGTACCGGGACCGTATCCCTCTGCGGATCGTCCGGTCTGAGTCAGAGCTGTCTTCCCTGGAGAAGGCCTATCTGGGAACCGTGGAGAAGGGAGACTACGGCAGCGTCAAACAGGCTCTGGAGGTAGGGATGGACGGACGGATAGGTGTGTGTGTATGTGTGTGTGCACATGCGTGTGTGCGTGGAAGTTTTCGGTGGATTGATGGTCAGCACCTTCGATTAAAGGTTGATGTAAGAAATAACTTCTTCAAAAGAGAGTTCAAATAAGTTTACCTTCAATGTTGTTTATCAAACTTACCATGATAATTATTGTAATACGGAACTTCCATTATCATTCCTTCCCAATTATTGTTACACCATCCCTGAGTTATCATATCGTTGTCCCTTCTCCATAGGAGGCTGAGATCTACTTCAAGATCAACATTAACTGTATAGACCCGTTGGGCCGCACAGCTCTGCTGATCGCCATAGAGAATGAGAACCTGGAGATCATAGAACTACTGCTGAGCTTTAACGTGTATGTCGGTGATGCTCTGCTGCACGCCATCCGCAAGGAGGTGGTGGGGGCCGTGGAACTGCTTCTCAACCACAAGAAATCCAGTGGAGGCATGCAGGTAAGGGGGGGGGGGGTGATAGTAGTAATACATTGTTGGGCCTTTTACATTTGTCCTGTTTAGGGCTGTGGCGGTCATTTTGTCAGCTGGTTATTGTCACGCAAAAGACTGCCGGGTCTCATGGTCATTGACCGTTAATGAACATAAACAACGTTTAGCAACTCCATGCCTCCGTGGATACAATCATGGAGTCATGGAGATGATAATGCTCGCCTTTGGAACATCTACATTTAAAAAAAGTATATTATTTATTTTTGTCAGGTCTAAATAAACATTGTGATATGAAGAAAATTTATTTCAGAAGAGCAGATAATCAGTTGGCCTACTGTATGTTATCTGGCTATACTCCATGCCATAGACTAGGCTTGTTCATTCAGCAGACAATATATGTGTATGAGTCCCATACTATTATTTTATAGTATATGATTTTATAGTAAGTAGAATATAATTGAGCTTAGCTGAATAAAAAGGAACATTTTCCCATTCCGGAGCGATGAAATGACTATGTTGCATATGAAGTGGCTATGTTGAGCATAAAAGTGATCATTTGAAATAGGTCCTACTTTATGTGCTAGATTTAGAGTTTTTAGGCATCTTTAGTTGTGAATGATACAAACCTTAGAATGTCTTAGAAATGAAAACATCAATGGGCTGCATGATGCGACTATTGATGATTTGAGAAAGTTGCAAAAAAATATTGCGCTCTGTTCCTTGTCTCAGGCTTTACACAGCTGTTCTCTCATCAAGTGATCATATTTTCACCTATCAGACTATTCCCAATTTAATCTAGTATAAAATGTCAAATCGATTATGAATGGCCCGTTTATAAAATGAAACCGTCAGGAAAAAAAATAATTTAATCTGTAGGCCTATGCACTGAAATTGCAAATGGAGGACGCTTTCCCGTCGGTTCGTTTGTCAATAATGCCAGGTGGGTTACTCTGGTTACTTCACTCCACCATCAACAACTGTTTGACGAGCATGCACAACAGGTGATATTCCCACCCAAACTCTGTATGCCATGGGATCTCCAACCCTGTTCCTGCAGCTTCCCAGTACTCTGTATGCCATGGGATCTCCAACCCTGTTCCTGCAGCTACCCAGTACTTTGTATGCTATGGGATCTCCAACCCTGTTCCTGCAGCTTCCCAGTACTCTGTATGCCATGGGATCTCCAACCCTGTTCCTGCAGCTACCCAGTACTCTGCATGCCATGGGATCTCCAACCCTGTTCCTGCAGCTTCCCAGTACTCTGTATGCCATGGGATCTCCAACCCTGTTCCTGCAGCTTCCCAGTACTCTGTATGCCATGGGATCTCCAACCCTGTTCCTGCAGCTACCCAGTACTCTGTATGCCATGGGATCTCCAACCCTGTTCCTGCAGCTTCCCAGTACTCTGTATGCCATGGGATCTCCAACCCTGTTCCTGCAGCTTCCCAGTACTCTGTATGCCATGGGATCTCCAACCCTGTTCCTGCAGCTTCCCAGTACTCTGTATGCCATGGGATCTCCAACCCTGTTCCTGCAGCTTCCAGTACTCTGTATGCCATGGGATCTCCAACCCTGTTCCTGCAGCTTCCAGTACTCTGTATGCCATGGGATCTCCAACCCTGTTCCTGCAGCTACCCAGTACTTCATTTGGGAAACCAATTCAAATCAGTTCGGGAACATCGATAGTAACATGTTTTCACAACAAAACATATTTCATTAAACTATTGTCAGCCCCCTCTCTCTCTGCGCGCTCAAGAAATAAATGAAGGCGAGCGAGGAGGAGATGGAAACGCATGGTGGGGAAATATTCTTTAGCTAAAGTTAATTAACGTGTCCTTTATTAATTCAGAAAATATATAAAATTCCCTATAACTTGGCTATTCAAATATCAAATACAAAGTCACTATAATTGTAGGCTAACTCTGTAAGCCGCCCTGCACAATCAATGAAACAATAGCATCGCCTAGGCCTATACGTCCTCAAGCTCTCCCAGATTCATGGTTAGAAAGTTTGGAGCGTAGCATAAGGTAACCAGTCCATCCAGTATGCCTAATAATACAGTCCACACTGAAAGGTGATATTAAACATTATTAGTTTAATTTTGGAGTAGCCTATTGGCAAAACCAATTATGTACCAAATCTTTAATCATTTTTTCCCCTTCGTTTTTCTGCCATGTGTAATATACGGTAAGCTATGTATTTTATAACGGCTCAATCATTAATTTAATTCTGTGTTTTTTTTGTGTGTGTGGAGGGGGCTTGGGCTCATAAATAGGTCTATCCATATGCATGAGCTCTATTATCCTTTTACGGCTAGGGGTTCCGCTAGCGGAACGTTTCACAACATCTGGTGAAATGGCAGAGCGCGAAATTCCCCTCAAAATATGTGAAATATTTAACTTTCATACATTCACAAGTGCAATATACCAAATTAAAGCTTAACTTCTTGTTAATCTAGCCACCGTGTCAGATATCAAAAAGGCTTTACGGTGAAAGCAAACCATGCTATTATCTGAGGACAGCACCCCATCAAACAAACACATGACAATCATAATTCAACCCGCCAGGCGTGACACAAAACTCAGAAATAACGATATAATTCATGCCTTACCTTTGAAGATCTTCTTCTGTTGGCACTCCAATATGTCCCATAAACATCATAAACTGTCCTTGTTCCATAAATTCCGTCGTTATATCTCCAAAATGTCCATTTATTTGGCGAATTTGATTCAGAAAAACACTGTTCCAACTCGCGCAACATGACTACAAAATATCTAATAAGCTACCTGTAATCTAGATCCAAACGTTTCAAACAACTTTCCTAATACAACTTTAGGTCTTTTTTAACGTAAATAATCGATCAAATTTAAGATGGTATAAACTGTGTTCAATACCGGACGAAAACAAAGTGGAGTGAGCTTTCAGGTCGCGCGCCCCAAACACAACAGTACACTAGACTCGACCCTTGTTCTGAACAGCCATACTTCTTCATTACTCAAAAGAAAAACATCAACCAATTTCTAAAGACTGTTGACATCCAGTGGAAGCGATAGGAACTACAAGCAAGTGCCTTAGAAATCTAGATCCACATAGAAACCTCATTGAAAACACTGTCACCTCAAAAAAATATTTCCTGGATGGTTTGTCCTCGGGGTTTCGCCTGCCAAATAAGTGCTGTTATACTCACAGACATAATTTTAACAGTTTTAGAAACTGTAGAGTGTTTTCTATCCAGATCTACCGATTATATGCATATCCTAGCTTCTGGGCCTGAGTAGCAGGCAGTGTACTTTGAGCATGCTTTTCATCCAAAATTCCGAATGCTGCCCCTTATCCTAAAAAAGTTATGCATATGAGGATTTTTGAATTAATCACCTTAGGCCGTCATTGTAAATAAGAATTTGTTCTTAACTGATTTGCCTAGATAAATAAAGGTTAATTCAAATAAAAAATAAATAAAAAAGAAAGCACTTCATTGTGTTAAGCTTAGAAACAACATCCACAACGACCATGTTTTCCACTCAGTTTCAACCTGCTGTAAAACTTCTTTCTTCAAATTGATCGATCACAGTGAGGTGAGTTTTAGAAGCATGATACTGTTTGATGATTGGTGTTTGATGTGATTTTAGATTGCATTTGCACTGATGTCAGAGGGACAATAGAGCCCTGAGTACCAGTACCTGTTTTTAAATTTTATTTTTTTAAATGCCGTTAGCGAGTTGGGCCCAGAGTGCATAAGAGGAGATTACCGTGACTCAACAGTCACGTGGAATTTTACTGGGGCCCCCGCAACAGCATCTAGTCCTGTTACACACGTGTACAAGTGTGAAATGGACATGTATTTCTTGCACTTCCCAACAAATATCAATTGCACGTTGGTTCAGCGAACTTTCATTGAAATGACGTGGAAACAACATTGATTCAACCAGTGTGTGCCCAGTGGATCCCCCTGAGACACCCTTGGAGAGTGGGGTTACAGCCAAGGTCACCATTGTCCAGCGCTCCTTGAGCAATTGGTGTTATCAGCCTTGCTCAAGGGCACACCAACAGATTTTTCACCTTGTCGGCTTGCGGATTCGAACCAGTAACCTCAAGGCTACCTGCCACTATCACTTACAGGTGTGGGGAAATGTTTAGGAGTCTGTACTTAGAGCTGTGGGAAACCAACTCAATGGCCTTGTGGTTAGTGTGCGTCCTGAGATTGGAAGGTTGGGAGTTTTGATCCCTGGCAGAGTCATACCAAAGACGGTAAAAGTGGGACCCGATGTGTCTCTGCTTGGCACTCAGCATTAAAGGGATAGACTGGGGGTAGTGCCCTGCGATAGACTAGCGTCTTGTCCAGGTAGTGTACTGTACATCAAGCTGCCTCACGCTACAGAAACAGGAGATAGACTAGCATCCTGTCCAGGTAGTATACTGTACATCAAGCTGCCTCACGCTACAGAAACAGGAGATAGACTAGCATCCTGTCCAGGTAGTGTACTGTACATCAAGCTGCCTCACGCACACTACAGAAACAGGAGATAGACTAGCATCCTGTCCAGGTAGTGTACTTGAAACAAGAGATGAAGCTACTGATTACTGTTTGAAGAAGACTATGTTGCTCTCTCTCTGTCTCTCTCAGTAACCCTCGCTCTCTCTCTTGCTCGCTCCGTCTCCTTCTGTCTCGCTCTTTCTCCCACTCTCTCCCCCTGGCTCTCTCTGTAACCCGCTCTTTATAACCCGCTCTCTCTGGCTGTCTCCATCTCCATCTCCATCTCCATCTCCCTCTCTCTCTCTCTCTCTCTCTCTCTCTCTCTCTCTCTCTCTCTCTCTCTCTCTCTGTCTCTCTCTCTCTCTCTCAGCACCTGCTCAGGGACCACCAGTGTTTGCGTGGGTTTTAATTAATCAAACACAATCACAATTGCTACAATATGCTAATACTGTGACACACACACACGCACACACTAATACAATATGTTAATGCTGAGATCACTGCTCCTCATCCACACTGATGTTGTTACGCCAGCTTGTCAGCCAGGGCCAAGTGTGTTTGTTTGTTCCCATGTTGTTACTTCAGCTTGTCGGCCAAGGCCAAGGTGGTTTGTTTGTTCCCATGTTGTTACATCAACTGTCAGCCAAGGCAAAGGGGGTTTGTTTGTTCCCCATGTTGTTCATTTACAGAACTACTGCCAAACTATGAGTTGTTGGTGTACCTACTGTAGGAGTCCCCTCGAAGCCTACCATTGACTATGTTCAGACCCAGCGTGCGAAGGAGCTGCAGGAGTTGTGACCCTTTTTGTTGGTTGTTTTGTCGTATTTTTGTCTATGGGGGCATATTTGGGAGGGAATGCTGTCATCTCCAGGTAGGTGTTTGTCAGCCTGTGTGCTGAGGGTGTCGGATTCTTGTCCAGTTCTATCATGTAGGCCACCACAGACTAGTACATGTCCTTGGGCCTGGAAATGGTTGATGTCCCCCTCTAGGATGGAGAAGCTGTTATCATTAAAGTATGGGGATTCTAGTGGGGGGATATAGGTAGCACACAGGATGACATTTTTCTCTGTTGAAATGAATTTTTTGCCAAATGTAAAATGTTCCTGTTTTGACTAATTTCATTGAATGGGTTAGGTCTGATCTAT
This sequence comes from Salmo trutta, assembly GCF_901001165.1. NCBI lineage: Eukaryota > Metazoa > Chordata > Actinopteri > Salmoniformes > Salmonidae > Salmo > Salmo trutta. The sequence continues at coordinate 90,798,986 of NC_042968.1, read as the reverse complement.
ACCAAATTAAAATACCCCCTGAGTTTCTACCCTATGTAACACCTGGTAGTTTGGTGGATGGGACTACTAGCTCTCTGTAACACTCACTCTCTCTGTCAATAGATGAGATGTGCTTTCTTCTCTCTGCCGGTCTTTCTATCTAATCCCGCTCTCTCTCTCTCAATAGATGAGATGTATTTTCCTCTCCGACAACCTTTTAAAGTAATAGATGAACCACTCTATACAGTTCAGGGAAACTCAGAGGCACAGCAGCCTATTCTCTCTCTCTCATTACGTAGCAAGGAGGTAGAGGAACAATCACTGTGTCACAAGTCAGCCGCTGGTGTATACCGTGGCCCATTATCTCAGTTTGGAGGGGTAGAGACCGAGATTAAGTGAAAATGAGAGAGCCAGAGAGAAAGAAAAGGTGAAATCCAGAGAAAAAGGGAAAGAAAGAGAGGGTTAAAAAGTGAGTGGGGAGAGTGAATGAGTGAGTGGAGAGAGAGAATGAGTGAGTGGAGAGAGTGAATGAGTGAGTGGAGAGAGTGAATGAGTGAGTGGAGAGAGAGAAGAGAGAGATGGACACTGCTCATTGGATTTACTCAGATGGACAGAGAGAGAAAACCGACCAGGTGATTCGCTCCAAACTGTCCTCAGGGTTTCGTCTCTTTACAGTACTTTTTTTTCATTTTTTGCCTAAAATGACATACTCAAATCTAACTGCCTGTAGCTCAGGCCCTGAAGCGAGGCCATGCAAATGTGAAAGGAATGTAGCATAATATAACACATTAGATCTGGTAAAAGATAATACAAAGAAAAAAAATGAACTGTTTTTTTTTATTTTTGCATTTCTTCAAAATGCAAGAGAAAGGCCATAATGTAATTGTTCCAGCCCAGTTGCAATTTAGATTTTGGCCACTAGATGGCAGCAGTGTATGTGCCAAGTTTCAGAATGATCCAATGAACCATTGCATTTCTGTTAAAATGTTTGTATCAAGACTGCCCAAATGTGCCTAATTTGTTTATTAATAACGTTTCACGTTCAAAACTACTCCTCAAACAATAGCATGGTATTCTTTCACTGTAATAGCTAATGTAAATTGGACAGTGCAGTTAGATTAACAAGAAATTAAGTTTTCTGCCAATATCAGATATGTCGATATCCTGGGAAATGTTCTTGTTACTGACAACCTCATGCTAATCGCATTAGCCTACGTTAGCTCAACCGTCCCACAGGGGACCCACCAATCCTGAAGTAGTTTTAAAGTCTATGGATTCTTCAATTACTTTGAGCTGATTTCTGGCGTGCTGTTCCTTCTTTTTGCATAGTGTATTTCTGTATTGTTTTAGTGATTCACCATAGTGAAGGTGTAGTCTCAGGTTTTCTGGGTCTCTATGTGTTTGGTTGGATAGGTTTCTCATTTTCTTTTTGATGGTTTTGCATTCTTCATCAAACCATTTGTCATTGCTGTTAATGTTCTTTGGTTGTCTGCTTGACATTTTTAGATTTTATAGTGAAGCTGAAAAGGTCAAATATACTGTTTAGGCTTTCTACTGCCAAGTTTACACCATCAGTGGAACGTTTTGTCCAGTAAGTTGTCTAAAAGGGATTGGGTTTGTATTAATAGTATGCAGTTCCTTTGGATTTGATGCCTCACGATTGAATATTGCTCTGTTTAAGTAGACTGTGTTTTTACTGTGATCTGATAGGGGTATCAGTGGACTGACAGAACGCTCTGAGAGACTCAGGATTGAGGTCTGTGATTTATAACCACTTCTGGGAAAATTGGAAAACACTAAACAAACAACAACACGAAGAGTTATCTATCCAAAATGGAGATGTATGGATAAACCACTTCTCAAATGTTTTCTACAACAAAGAACAAACAGCAAAAACATATACAGTAGCAAGAAAAAGTATGTGAACCCTTTGGAATTACCTGGATTTCTGCATGAATTGGTCATCAAATTTGATATGATCTTCATCTAAGTCACAACAACAGACAAACAGTCTGCTTAAACTAATAACACACAAAACAATTATACGTTTTCATGTCTTTATTGAACACACAGTGTAAATATTCACAGTACAGGGTGGGAAAAGTATGTGAACCCTTGTATTTATTAACTTGTTGACCCTCCTTTGGCAGCAATAACCTCAACCAAATGTATTCTGAAGTTGCGGATCAGACCTGCACAACGGTCAGGAGGAATTTTGGACCATTCCTCTATTCAAAACGAGTTCAGTTCAGCAATGTTCTTGGGATGTCTGGTGTGAACCGCTCTCTTGAGGTCATGCCACAGCATCTCAATCAGGTTGAGGTCAGCACTCTGACTGGGACACTCCAGAAGGTGTATTTTCTTCTCTTGGAGCCATTCTGTTGTTGATTTACTTCTGTGTTTTGGGTTGTTGTCCTGTTGCATCACCCAACTTCTGTTAACTTTCAATTGGTGGACAGATAGCCTTACATTCTCCTGCAAAATGTCTTGATAAACTTGGGAATTCATTTTCCGTCGATGATAGCAAGCTGTTCAGGCCCTGAGACAGCAAAGCAGCCCCAAACCATGATGCTCCCTCCACCATACTTTAGAGTTGGGATGAGGTTTTGATGTTGGTGTGGTGTACCTTTTTTCTCCACACATAGTATTGTGTGTTCCTTCAAAACAACTCAACTGTAGTTTCATCTGTCCACAGAATGTTTTGCCAGTAGTGCTGTGGAATATCCAGGTGCACATTTGCAAACTTCAGATGTGCAGCAATGTTTTTTTTGGACAGCAGTGGCTTCTTCCGTGGTGTCCTCCCATGAAGACCATTCTTGTTCCAGAGATTTCTGTAAGTATTTAGCTGACACTAGGATTCTTCTTAACTTCATTGTGCATTCTGCGCTGTGCTCATCTTTGCAGGACGGCCACTCCTCGGGAGAGTAGCAACAGTGAAATTTCTCCATTTATAGACAATTTGTCTTACCATGGACTGACGAACATCAAGGCTTTTAGAGATACCTTTGTAACCCTTTCCAGCTTCATGCAAGTCAACAATTCATAATCTAAGGTCTTCTGGGATCTCTTTTGTTCGAGGCATGGTTCAGATCAGGCAATGCTTCTTGTGAGTAGCAAACTCACATTTTTGTGAATGTTTTTTATAGGGCAAGGCAGCTCTAACCAACATCTCCAATCTCGTCTCATTGATTGGACTCCAGGTTAGCTGACTCCTGACTCCAATTAGCTTTTACCCTAGGGGTTTCACATGCTTTTTCCAACCTACACTGTGAATGTCCAAATGACATATTCAATATAGACAAGAAAAATACAATAGTTTGTTTGTGATTAGTTTAAGCACACTGTGTTTGTCTATTGTTGTGACTTAGATGAAGATCAGATCACGTTTTATGACCAATTTATGCAGAAATTCAGGTAATTCCAAAGGGTTCACATACTTTTTCTTGCCGTTGTACATTATCAAATACAAATCTTAGAATCAACTATTAAAGACTACCGGAACCCACTAGATTATCCAATTATTTGAATGAACTACAGGACAAAATACAAACCCTCAAACCCAAAAAGGCCTGTGGTGTTGATGGTATCCTGAATGAAATGATAAATTATACAGACCACAAATTCCATTTGACTTAAAGTCTTTAACATTCTCCTTAGCTCTGGCATCTTCCCCAATGTTTGGAACCAATCCAAAAAAGTGGACACAAATTTGACCCCAATAATTACCATGGAATCTGCATCACCAGCAATCTTTGAAAAATCCTCTGCAGTATCATCAACAGCAGACTATAACATTTCCTCTTTGAAAACAATGTCCTGAGCAAATGCCAAATTGGCTTCTTACCAAAATACCACATGACAGACTATGTACAGTGTCTTGCAAAGGTATTCATCCCCATTGGAGTTTTTCCTATTTTGTTGCATTACAACCTGTAATTGAAATGGATCATAATTTGGATTTCATGTAATGGACATACGCAAAATAGTCCAAATTGTTGAAGTGAAATGAAAACAAACTTGTTTAAAAAAGTTACTCAAAATTTTTAATGGAAACGTGGTGTGTGCATATGTATTCACCCCCTTTGCTATGAAGCACCTAAATCAGATCTGGTGCAACCATTTACCTTCAGAAGTCACAAAATTAGTGAAATAAAGTCCACCTGTGTGCAATCTAAGTGTCACATGATCTGTCACATGATCTCAGTATATATATACACCTCTTCTGAAAGGTCCCAGAATCTGCAACACCACTAAGCAAGGGACACCACCAAGCATGCGGCATCATGAAGACCAAGAAGCTCTCCAAACAGGTCAGGGACAAAGTTGTGGAGAACTACAGATCAGGGTAGGGTTATAAAAAAATATCATAAACTTTGAACATCTCACGGAGCACAATTAATACATTATAAAAAAATTGAAAGAATATGGCACCTGAGATTGGAGTATCTGTCCATAGGACCACTTTAAGCCGTACACTCCACAGAGCTGGGCTTTATGGAAGAGTGGCCAGAAAAAAGCCATTGCTTAAAGAAAAAAATAAGCAAACATGTTTGGTATTCGCAAAAAGGCATTTGGGAGACTCCCCAAAAATATGGAAGAAGGTACTCTGGTCATATGAGACTAAAATTGAGCTTTTAGGCCATCAAGGAAAATGCTATGTCTGGTGCAAACCCAACACCTCTCATCACCCCGAGAATACCATCCCCACAGTGAAGCATGGCGGTGGCAGCATCATGCTGTGGGGATGTTTTTCATTGGCAGGGACTGGAAACTGGTCAGAATTGAAGGAATGTTAAATGGGGCTAAATACAGAGATATTCTTGAGGGAAACCTGTTTCAGTCTTCCAGAGATTTGAGACTGGGACGGAGGTTCACCTTCCAGCAGGACAATGACCCTAAACATACTGTTAGAGCAAAACTCAAGTGGCTTAAGGGGAAACATTTAAATGTCTTGAAACGACCTAGTCAAAGCCCAGAACTCAATCCAATTGAGAATCTGTGCTATGACTTAAAGACTGCTGTACACCACCAGAACCCATCCAACTTGAAGGAGATGGAGCAGTTTTGCCTTGAAGAATGGGCAAAAATCTCAGTGGCTAGATGTGCCAAGCTTATAAAGACATACCCCAAGAGACTTGCAGCTGTAATTGCTGAAAAAGGTGGCTCTACAAAGTATTGACTATTGGAGGGGGTGAATAGTTATGCACACTCAAGTTTTTTTGTCTTATTTCTTGATTGTTTCACAATAAAAAATATTTTGCATTTTCAAAGTGGTAGGCATGTTGTGTAAATAAAATGATACAAACCCCCAAATGCCAAGGGTGGTGAATACTTCACAAGCCACTATATACACCCAGCACATCCGTATTGACAAACAAACAAAAGGAAAGTCTTCTCATGCTTTGTTGATTTCAAATTTGACTCAATTTGGCATGAGGGTCTGCTATACAAATTGAAGGAAAGCGGTATTGGGGGAAAAACATATGACATTTATAAAATAAATGAATCAATCAGTTTGAGTCCCACCCTCTTCAACATACAGTATACTGTATGTCAATGAATTGGCAAGGGCAGTAGAACAGTCTGCAGCACCCGGCCTCACCCTACTAGAATCTGAAGTCAAATGTCTACTTTTTGCTGATAATCTGGTGCTCCTGTCCCCAAAGAAGGAGGGCCTACAGCAGCACCTAGATGTTCTGCACAGATTCTGTCAGACTTGTGTCTATTGGTGCTCCAAAAAAGGTTAAGTTGTCAGGATAACAAATACAAAATTCCATCTAGACACCGTTGCCCTAGAGCTCACAAATAATTGCACCTACCTCGGCCTAAAATTCAGCACCACAGGTAACTTCCACAAGGCTGTGTCAGACCTCACTCTCAACGTTGATGGTTGCCTCATTACACCTAACATTGTTGTTAAAAACCTTGGTGTTACCTTTGACCCCGGCCTAACTTTTGACAATCACACAAAAGCACACCCAGAACAACATACTTCAATCTCAAGAATGTTTTCAGAATTAGAAACTTATGATGCCGAGAATCTGGTCCATGCGTGTGTTTAATCTAGGCTAGACTACTGTAATGCCCTCCTGTCCAGCTGCTCAGTCTCTACTATCATCTAGGCTAGACTACTGTAATTCCCTCCTGTCCAGCTGCTCAGTCTCTACTATCATCTAGGCTAGACTACTGTAATGCCCTCCTGTCCAGCTGCTCAGTCTCTACTATTAGAAACCTACATCTGGTCCAGAACACTGCAGCACTAGACGGAATGAGCACATCAATCCACGTTTATCTGCACTACATTGGATGCCTGTAAAGTATCAGTCTGATTTTAAAATCCTGCATGGCCTTGGCCCCTCTTGTCTGACAGACATGCTCGTTCCATACAACCCAGTGAAGGTGCTCTGCTCCCATAAGCCAGTTCCTAGATACAGAACCAAGCCAGGGGTCGGAGCAGGTCAGGTAGGAGGAACAGCCCTGTCAGGTAGGAGGAACAGCCCTGTCAGCTAAGAGGAACAGCCCTGTCAGCTAAGAGGAACAGCCCTGGCAGCTAAGAGGAACAGCCCTGTCAGCTAAGAGGAACAGCCCTGTCAGCTAAGAGGAACAGCCCTGTCAGCTAAGAGGAACAGCCCTGTCAGCTAAGAGGAACAGCCCTGTCAGCTAAGAGGAACAGCCCTGTCAGCTAAGAGGAACAGCCCTGTCAGGTAAAAGGAACAGCCCTGTCAGCTAAGAGGAACAGCCCTGTCAGCTAAGAGGAACAGCCCTGTCAGGTAAGAGGAACAGACACCATTTTAAATCACAAACAATGTAAGAAAAACTGGAATTTTAATAATTGTTTGATTTACTTTCTATGGTATTTTATTATTGGTTTACTGTAGTGTTTAGCATTTCTAAATGCTGTTTAAATACATTTTGATTTGAGACAAGGCAAGAAAGGTCCTTCTATGCCATCAAAAGGAACATAAAACTCGACATCCCAATTAGGATCTTGCTCAAATTAATTTAATCAGCTATAGAACCCATTTCCCAACCAAATTATGAGAAAGCAAAAAGATAACTATTTGACACACTGGAAAGAATCAACTAAAAAAACAATTGAAATGCTATCTGGTCCTAAACAGAGAATACACAGTGGCGGAATAACTGACCACTGTGACTGACCCAAAATTAAGGAAAGCTTTGACTATGTACAGACTCAGTGAGCATAGCCTTTCTATTGAGAAAGGCAGCCGTAGGCAGACCTGGCTCTCAAGAGAAGACAGGCTATGTGCACACTGCTCACAAAATGAGGTGGAAACTGGGTAGCACTTCCTAACCTCCTGCCAAATGTATGACCATATTAGAGACACATACAGTGCATTCGGAAAGTATTCAGAGCCCTTGACTTTCTCCACATGTTGTTCACTACAACCTTATTCTAAAATGTATGAAAATGTTTCTTTCCCTCATCAATCTACATACACAGCCCATAATGACAAAGCAAAAACAGGTTTTTAGAAATATTGGCAAATTTATAAAAAATCAAATATATATATATATATATTACATTTACATAATTATTCAGACCCTTTACTCAGTTCTTTGTTGGAGCACCTTTGGCAGCGAATACAGCCTCGAGTCTTCTTGGGTATGACGCTACAAGCTTGGCACACCTGTATTTGGGGTGTTTCTCCATTCTCCTCTGCAGATCCTCTCAAACTCTGTCAGGTTGGATGGGGAGAGTTGCTGCACAGCTATTTTCAGGTCTTTCCTAAGATGTTCGATCAAGTTCAAGTCTGGGCTCTGGCTGGGCCACTCAAGGACATTCAGAGACTTGATCCGAAGCCACTCCTGTGTTGTCTTGGCTGTGTGCTTAGGGTCATTGTCCTTTTGGAAGTTGAATCTTCACCCCAGTCTGAGGTCCTGAGCACTGTGGAACAGTTTTTCATCAAGGATCTCTCTGTACTTTGCTCCGTTCATCTTTCCCTTGATCCTGACTAGTCTCCCAGTCCCTGCCACTGAAAAACATCCCCACAGCATGATGCTGCCGTGCTTCACATTAGGGATGGTGCCAGATTTCCTCTAGACATGATGCTTGGCATTCAGGCCAAAGAGTTTCATCAGACCAGAGAATCTTGTTTCTCATGGTCAAATTTATTTAGTAGCCTTTTGGCAAACTCCAAGTGGGCTGTTGTGTGCATTTTAGTGAGGAGTGACTTCCGTCTGGCCACTCTACCATAAAGGCCTGATTGGTAGAGTGCTGCAGAGATGGTTGTCCTTCTGGAAGGTTCTCCCATCTCCACAGGGGAACTCTGGAGCTCTGTCACAGTGAACATCGGGTTCTTGGTCACCTCCTTGACCAAGGCCCTTCTCACCCGATTGCTCATTTTGGCCGGGCAGCCAGCTCTAGGAAGTGTCTTGGTGGTTCCAAGCTTGTTCCATTTAAGAATGATGGAGGCCACTGTGTTCTTTGGAACCTTCGATGCTGCAGAAATGTTTTGGTTCCCTTCTCCAGATCTACGCCTCGACACAATCCTGTCTCAGAGTTCTATGGACAATTCACTGTCAACTGTAGGACCTTATATAGACAGGTGTGTGCCTTTTCAAATCATATCCAATCAATTAAATGTACCATTTCGAGACTCATAGCAAAGGGTCTGAAGACTTATATTATATATTATTATATTTTTTACATTTGCTAAATATTTAAAAAATCTGTTTTCGCTTTGTCATTATGGGGTATTGTGATGTCATTATGGGGTATTGTGATGTCATTATGGGGTATTGTGATGTCATTATGGGGTATTGTGATGTCATTATGGGGTATTGTGTGTAGATTGATGAGGACATGTATTTATTTGATCTATTTTAGAACAAGGCTGTAACTTAATAAAATGTGGAAAAAGTCAAGGGGAGTGAATACTTTCAGAATGCACTGTATTTCCCACAGATCAAACAGATCCACAAATCATTTGAAAACAAATCAAACATTGATAAACTCCCATATCTGTAAGGCGAAATACCGCAGTGTGCAATCACAGCAGCAAGATTTGTAGCCCGTTGTCATGAGAAAAGGGCAACCAGTGAAGCATAAACAACATTGTAAATACCACCAATATTTATCTGTTTATTTATCTTTCCCTACTATTTGTACTACAACAATGTGCACATTGCTAAAAAAAATGTTCATACTGTAGCTGGTAATATAACACTTGAGACGTCTTTATCTTTTTCAAACTTTGTAATTGCACTGTTTACAGTTCAATTCTTCTCACTTTTGGTTATTGTTTATTTCACTTGCTTTGGCAATGTAAACACGTTTCCCATGTCAGTAAAGCCACTTTGAATTGGAGAGAGAGAGAGAGAAAGAGAGAGAGAGTAATTGCGTGTGATTGCGTGTGTGTGTTTGCCTTTGTCTGTTTCAGTGTGTTTCAGTTTATCATGGCTAATATCTCATCATTGCTTTGCGTTGGGATGTGATGAGAGGATGTGAGTGATTCATGATAGTATGTTTGCTTCTTGACATTGAGATCAAGAGAGAGAGAGAGAGAAAGAGAATTGTGAATCCCATTTATTTCTATTGTCCTCTTCTGCTGGGAGATTTATTCATCCACAGATTGATTTTGGGGTGACTGCTAAAATTGGCTGTATTAGTCTTACCGCGCCGCATGCTGTTTCCTCTATAACACTTCTGCAGTGTTGCCTTCTACTGTGTCTTCGTTGTCTCCAGTTACACCGGAGGAAATGTAGTGGAATGATTTGGATTCGGGATGCAGAGACAGGTCTTGAGTTCTACAGAGTTGACCCGACATTCCTCTTGCTGTTGTGAAGGGGTTTCCTACTGAGCTGTTTGTGTATTGTGTCTCGTTCTCCAGGTGGAGATAGGAGGACTGTACTTGTTGCAGCTTGAATTTTAGATCAGTGTACAGTCGTGGCCAAAAGTTTTGAGATTGACACAGATATTAATTTTCACAAAGTCTACTGCCTCAGTTTGTATGATGGCAATTTGCATATACTCCAGAATGTTATGAAGAATGATCATATGAATTGCAAATAATTGCAAAGTCCCTCTTTGCCATGCAAATGAAATGAATCCCCCAAAAACATTTCCACTGCATTTCAGCCCTGTCACAAAAGGACCAGCTTACATCATGTCAGTGATTCTCTCGTTAACACAGGTGTGAGTGTTGACGAGGACAAGGCTGGAGATCACTCTGTCATGCTGACTGAGTTCGAATAACAGACTGGAAGCTTCAAAAGGAGGGTGTTGCTTGGAATCATTGTTCTTCTGCCATCATCATTGCTTTGCACAAAAGGTGCTTCACAGGCAAGGATATTGCTGCCAGTAAGATTGCACCTAAATCAACCATTTATCAGATCATCAAGAACTTCAAGGAGAGCGGTTCAACTGTTGTGAAGAAGGCTTCAGGGTGCCCAAGAAAGTCCATCAAGCACCAGGACGTCTCCTAAAGTTGATTCAACTGCAGGATCGGGGAACCACCAGTACAGAGCTTGCTCAGGAATGGCAGCAGGCAGGTGTGAGTACATCTGCATGCACAGTGAGGCAAAGACTTTTGCAAGATGGCCTGGTGTCAAGAAGGGCAGCAAAGAAGCCACTTCTCTCCAGGAAAAACATCAGGGACAGACTGATATTCTGCAAAATGTACAGGGATTGGACTGCTGAGGACTGGGGTAAAGTCATTTTCTCTGATGAATCCCCTTTCCGATTATTTGAGGCATCCGGAAAAAAAGTTTGTCCGGAGGAGACAAGGTGAGCGCTACCATCAGTCCTGTGTCATGCCAACAGTAAAGCATCCTGAGACCATTCATGTGTGGGGTTGCTTCTCAGCCAAGGGAGTGGGCTCACTCACAATTTTGCCTAAGAACACAGCCATGAATAAAGAATGGTACCAACACATCCTCCGAGAGCAACTTCTCCCAACCATCCAGGAACAGTTTGGTGACGAACAATGCCTTTTCCAGCATGATGGAGTACCTTGCCATAAGGCAAAAGTGATAACTAAGTGGCTCAGGGAACAAAACATCAATATTTTGGGTCCATGGCCAGGAAACTCCCCAGACCGTAATACCATTGAGAACTTGTGGTCAATCCTCAAGAGGCGGGTGGACAAACAAAAACCCACAAATTCTGACAAACTACTAACATTGATTATGCAAGAATGGGCTGCCATCTGTCAGGATGTGGCCCAGAAGTTAATTGACAGCATGCCAGGGCGGATTGCAGAGGTCTTGAAAAAGAAGGGTCAACACCTCAAATGTTGACTCTTTGCATCAACTTCATGTAATTGTCAATAAAAGCCTTTGACACTTATGAAATGCTTGTAATTATACTTAACTTTTCCATAGTAACATCTGACAAAAATATCTAAAGACTGTCACGACACCGACGGATGGTGGCGCCCCTCCTCGACCGGGCGGCGCTCGGCGGTCGTCGTCGCCGGCCTACTAGCTGCCATCGATCCTTTTTGTTTCACTTTCTGTTGGTTAGGTCTAGGTAGGCACGCACCTGTTTTGGGTTAGTTATTAGTAGGGGGGGTTATTTAGTTTAGCGAGGTATGTCTGTGTTTGTGCGTGATTATGTTCCTTGTCAGGTTTTGTGGTTTTTGAGGAACGTGTGTTTTTTCCCTCTGCCTGTGGTTGGTTTTGTGTTTTATCACCGCAGAGGTATTTATGGGCTGCGTCCCATTTTGTGACGTCTACAAGGGTTTTGGAGCGCGATACTGTTTGACGCCCTACCTTACCGTGTTTGGACTATCTTTATTTTTGTGCATACGGATTAAAGTGTGTTGAAGAATTTACTGTCTCCTGCGCTTCACTCTACCTCTCCTGCTTCCTTGAGCCAGCCGTGACAAAGACACTGAAGCAGCAAACTTTGTGGAAATTAATATTTGTGTCATTCTCAAACCTCTATCTATATGAGAGTACACATCAAATTGGCCAGTGTTAATTCAGGTGTTAAATTAACTCTGTAAGTATTACATTAACACTCGTTGGTGTAAAAGTACTCCAGTGTTGGTGTTAAGAACCAGCGTTAAACAAAAACCACTCCCATTATTATCATATTTCCCAGCATGCTCTATTACAGGTCGATTTTTTTGAAATGTTTGTTTCAATGTTTGTTTTTGCAAGTACTTGATTTTGATGTTAGGACACTTTTACGTATTAAAAAAATATAATTAGAAAAATATTGGATAAAAAAAATTACATTTGGGTTTTTACTGCAGTAGCCCATAGAAAAGCATTGAATAACGCATTCATAAATGACAAAGACAGTCAAAAAATAAACGAGCAAGATATACGAAATCTCAGGAAATATAGATGTTTTTTGGGGGACACATATTTAACCTCTTATTTTTGTTTCCACAAAACTACCTCTACAGTATTCTGCCATTCATTTGTATGGGGTTACATTCAGACTAGTCCCATGGAGCAAAACGGAGAACAACATTGTGTTCGCGAGAGTCTCTCCTTTCCATAGTGGGCTCATATTAGTTTGTAGGCCAAACCGGCATGAGTTATAGTAGGAGCCAGCAGCCATGTGGGAGGAGTTATTATGGTTCCCGACTCTACGGTGGAAATAACACAATAAGATTAATGACATATTTTGATGGGGATTTTTTAAAATTATGTTACTTAGATTGACATTTGGTATGTCAAAAGACTCATAAGTGTTAATGGCTACTCTACTAGCCTTAAATAAGGCCTTATTAAATACTTATTGTGTTAAAGCATTTAATTTGAATGATAACATATTAGTTTAGGATCTCATTTGGTGAAGGCTACAGGACTAAACATAGGTGAATATAACAACCATGTGTCTGTCACCCCCCAAAAAAAGTCATTGTTGGTAACTGTACAATTCACCTGAAAGGCAAGGCACTCTGGAAAATATGCAAATAAGACTTTACACTGAAAAGTGTGGACCTGTAAGGCGTGGGTGTTTGCTGACGAGGAATCAAGTGCAGGAAGCAGCGATGCAGGGTATTAGCTTTAATAGGCACAATGGCTGAAACGACAAGCTAACCCAAACAGCGCTCAGAGCGCACAACAAAACAAAGTGCCCCAAACCACAAGGGACAAAACACAGCTTGCGCAAAACACACGCACCACTGAAAATGTACAACAAACAGCATGTCACCGCGCACAGCATACAATGAAAATAATCCCCCACAAAGAGCAGGCGGGCGGGCCTACTGGCTAATAAAGCCCGCTGATCAGCCTAACTCAGAACAGGTGCACCTAATAACGAAAAGGGGAAAACAAAAAGGGAATCAGTGGCAGCTAGTAGGCCGGTGACGACGACCACCGAGCGCCACCCGAGCAGGAGGGGGGGGGGGGGGGGTGCCACCTTCGGTAGGAGTCGTGACAGGACCCATATCTGGAGAATAATGGAGTATTTGCTGTGTAGATGTATAAAGGACAGACTGAAAAGGAATCAATCATTAAGTTGTTTTCTTAATTTTAGTTTATTATGTTAAGTTTCAAAACAGTGATTAGTCAACCTTGTTTCTCTCTCCTGTAGTATTTTCATATTTTAGTATAAACTTTTCATTTTCATTCAAAATTTCATTTTTTTTTTTTTTTTTAACGATTTCTCAGAAAAACAAGCACATCTCTGTGAAATGTCCCAGAAACACTGACCGTACTGCCTTTTACATTTAATTCAGCTCGTTGTGATAATTTAGCTTTTTGCGACCCCTGGAAACAACTTTGAAGACGATTTATGACATGAATAATCATGTTTGTGGAAGTGATATTTCATCACCCTGTGGTGCAGAGTTGGTGGACACCACCCGACACTAGGGTTTCCCAAACTCGGTCCTGGGGACCCCCAAAGGGGTGCACGTTAAGGTTTTTTGCCCCCCTAGCACTACACAGCTGATTCAAATAATGAATTCATCATGAAGCTTTGATTATTTGAATCGGCTGTGTAGTGTTAGGGGGGCAAAAAACCTAGGACCGAGTTTGGGAAGCACTGCCCTACATTGTCTGATCTAACAGCTACTCTCACCTCTTCACACACCCGCGCACGCACACACACACACACACACACACACACACACACACACACACACACACACACACACACACACACACACACACTGTGTGGTTGCATTCATATTCATCACCAATATTGTGCAGGCCTCTCTTCTTCTGTCCTCAATATGAGTAACGCAATGAATAAACATTAAAAGGACGAGTGGGCTATCGTTTCGTTTCATTCCTGCGCTGCTATTAGCATAACACACCATCTCTCTGACCAAACCGACACGCGCACACACACACACACACAAACACACCCCCCCCAGTCTATGCCGGTGCACAGTGTACAGCCATTAGGTGTAGATTATTTGATGATAAATCCTATCAAACCTATGTGAACTTTCCTCCACATCTAAATGTGATGTGTTTGTGGCATATTTTCAAAGAAAGGGTATCAGTCAAGCAAGACCTGAGGAGAAGTTTGATATGTGCCCCAGCCTGCCACGTAAAGGCACTATGGATTTATTTTTACTGGTTTACACAGACATGCTGAGGAAAAGGATATCACAACAGGTTATAACTAACCCTGTCTGTGACTAATAACCCTTTCTGTGACTAATAACCCTGTCTGCGACTAATAACCCTTTCTGTGACTAATAACCCTTTCTGTGACTAATAACCATGTCTGTAACGTTAACCCTGTCTGTGACTAATAATCATGTCCGTGACTAACAAACCTGTCTGCGACTAACCCCATCTGTGATTAATAATCCTGTCTGCGACTAATAACCCTGTCTGTAACTATTAACCCCGTCTGTGACTAATAATCCTGTCTGCCACTAATAATCCTGTCTGCCACTAATAACCCCGTCTGTGACTAATAACCCTGTCTGTGATGAATAATCCTGTCTGTGACTAATAATTTTGTCTGCGACTAATAATCATGTCTGTGACTAACAAACCTGTCTGTGACTAATAACCCTGTCTGTGACTAATAACCCCGTCTGTGACTAATACCCCTGTCTGTAACTATTAACCCCATCTGTGACTAATAACCCTGTCTGTGCCTAATAACCCTGTCTTTGTCCAATAACCCAGTCTGTGACTAATAACCCCATCTGTGACTAATAACCCCGTCCGTGACTAATAACCCCGTCTGTGACTAATATCCCTGTCTGTAACTATTAACCCCATCTGTGACTAATAACCCCGGCTGTGACTAATATCCCTGTCCGTGATGATTAATCATGTCTGTGACTAATAATATTGTCTGTGACTAAAAACCCTGTCTGTGACCAATAACTCTGTCTGTGACCAATAACCCCATCTGTGACTAATAACCATGTCTGTAACAAATAACCCTGTCTGTGACTAATAACCCTGTCTGTGACTAATAACCCTGTCTGTGACTAACAAACCTGTCTGCCACTAATAACCCTGTCTGCGACTAATAACCCCATCTGCGACTAATAACCCTGTCTGTGACTAATAACCCCGGCTGTGACTAATATCCCTGTCCGTGATGATTAATCCTGTCTGTGACTAATAATATTGTCTGTGACTAAAAACCCTGTCTGTGACCAATAACTCTGTCTGTGACTAATAACCCCGGCTGTGACTAGTATCCCTGTCCGTGATGATTAATCCTGTCCGTAACTAATAACCCTGTCTGTGACTAAAAACCCTGTCTTTGTCCAATAACCCCGTCCGTGACTAATTCCCCCGTCCGTGACTAATTCCCCCGTCCGTGACTAATAACCCTGCCTGTAACTAATAACCCCATTTGTGACTAATTCCCCCATCCGTGACTAATAACCCCGTCTGTGACTAATAACCCCATTTGTGACTAATAACCCCGTCTGTAACTAATAACCCCATCTGTGACTAATAACCCCGTCTGTAACTAATAACCCCGTCTGTGTCCCAAATGACAACCTGAACTTTTCTCCTTAGTGCACTACTTTTGACCAGGGCCCAAAGAGCAAATGGAAAAGACACCCACCTGATCTTCCTCTCTCCTCCTTTTTCCTTCCTTTTTATTTCTCGCTCTCTCCATCAGGGAGATCAGATAAAATATGTTTTAATTCAAATAAAGAGAAGGAAGCTATTTTACACACACTCACACACACTCCTGTCTTCCAGTCGGTGTGAGTGACAGCAGTTATCGGAGGGGCTTTAGACAGGAGATAAGCCGATCAGAGACTGAGTTTGTACTTAAGCTAAATTATTCTGTCTGAAAATATATGAAATTAAAGCAATCTTCCAGAGCAAGGCGTATGCAATATGCCTCTCTGAGTTGTCCTGATCCTCTGCCTGACTGGGGCTGCGTTCGTCTATTCCCTATATCCCAGAGGTTATCTTATTCACTCAATGGTTTTTACCTACACTGATTTGGAACAACACTTTACATATTGGAGCGAGAGAGAGAGAGAGAGAGATATTGGAGAGAGATATTACATATTGGAGAGAGAGAGAGAGAGAGAGAGAGAGAGAGAGAGAGAGAATTGGTAGTCAGCAACTGCCTTTAACTCCCATTACCTTCCAGCCTTGGTCAGGAATTACAGCTGACTGCCTCTATAAGGTTTATGTCATGTCAGATGATCATTCATCCGTATATCTCAGGGCTAAGTGTTCTCTTCATCTCTATGACACAGGGCTGAGTGCTCTCTATTCATCTCTATAACACAGGGCTGAGTGCTCTCTATTCATCTCTATAACACAGGGCTGAGTGCTCTCTATTCATCTCTATGACACAGGGCTGAGTGCTCTCTATTCATCTCTATAACACAGGGCTGAGTGCTCTATATTCATCTCTATAACACAGGGCTGAGTGCTCTGTATACATCTCTATAACACTGGGCTGAGTGCTCTCTGTTCATCCCTATTGCACAGGGCTGAGTGCTGAGGGCTAAGATAGTCCCCATCCAGGTCTGTCTGTGTAGTAAGATAGTCCCCATCCAGGTCTGTCTGTGTAGTAAGATAGTCCCCGTCCAGGTCTGTCTGTGTAGTAAGATAGTCCCCGTCCAGGTCTGTCTGTGTAGTAAGATAGCCCCCGTCCAGGTCTGTCTGTGTAGTAAGCAAGAGAGAGGTTTTTTTTTATGGGCTGCGTCTCAATACACCTCATCCGCCTATGTCGGCCTTCCGCATCTACGGTGGAAAGTGGCAGAGCTACAGTAGTGTTTTAACAGAGCAGGAGACATCCCGAAAATCTGTCTTCTCTTGAAAACATCTGTACCGTTTGAACCGTTTGAATCACGAACACGATGGTGTTCTCCATTTTTGCTCCACAACCCCCCACAAGCCCCACTGGACATGTCTGAAGTTGGTAGCGCCTATGTGCTAATGTCTGTCTTTAGTGTCCGAACTGTTTGGGTTACAAACTAATAGGGAGACTAAGGTGAGACTCACGAACACAGTGGTGTTCACCGTTTTGTTCTATGACCCCCACAAGTATCATAGGACCCATTTGAAGGTAGCCGGTACAGGTTTTAAAATATTTACGGAAATATAGAAGTAAACTCAGCATAAAAAGAAACGCCCCCTTTTCAGGACCCTGTCTTTCAAAGATAATTTGTAAAAATCAGAATAACTACACAGATCTTCATTTTAAAGGGTTTTAACACTGTTTCCCATGCTTGTTCAATGAACCATAAACAATTAATGAACATGCACCAGTGGAACGGTCGTTAAGACACTAACAGCTTACAGATGGTAGGCAATTAAGGTCACAGTTATGAAAACTTAGGACACTAAAGAGGCCTTTCTAATGACTCTGAAAACACCAAAAGAAAGATCCCCAGGGTCCCTGCTCATCTGCGTGAATGTGCCTTAGGCAAGCTGCCAGGGCAATACATTTCAATGTCCGTACTGTGAGATGCCTAAGACAGCGCTACAGGGAGACAGAAAGGACAGCTGATCATGCTCGCAGTGGAACACCACTTGTAACAACACCTGCACAGGATCGGTACATCCGAACATCACACCTGCGGGACAGGTACAGGATGGCAACAACAACTGCCCGAGTTACACCAGGAACACACAATCCCTCCATCAGTGCTCAGACTGTCCGCAATAGGCTGAGAGAGGCTGGACTGAGGGCTTGTAGGCCTGTTGTAAGGCAGGTCTTCACCAGACATCACCGGCAACAACGTCACCTATGGGCACAAACCCACCGTCGCTGGACCAGACAGGACTGGCAAAAAGTGCTCTTCACTGACGAGTCACGGTTTTGTCTCACCGGGGTGATGGTCAAATTTACATTTATTGTTGAAGGAATGAGCGTTACATCGATGCCTGTACTCTGGAGCGGGATCGATTTGGAGGTGGAGGTACCGTCATGGTCAGGGGCGGTGTGTCACAGCATCATCGGACTGAGCTTGTTGTCGTTGCAGGCAATCTCAGCGCTGTGCGTTACAGGGAAGACATCCTCCTCCCTCATGTGGTACCCTTCCTGCAGGCTCATCCTGACATGACCCTCCAGCATGACAATGCGATCAGCCATACTGCTCGTTCTGTGCGTGATTTCCTGCAAGACAGGAATGTCAGTGTTCTGCCATGGACAGCGAAGAGCCCGGATCTCAATCCCATTGAGCACGTCTGGGACCTGTTGGATCAGAGGGTGAGGGCTAGGGCCATTCCCCCCAGAAATGTCCAGGAACTTGCAGGTGCCTTGGTGGAAGAGTGGGGTAACATCTCACAGCAAGAACTGGCAAATCTGGTGCAGTCCATGAGGAGGAGATGCACTGCAGTACTTAATGCAGCTGGTGGTCACACCAGATACTGACTGTTACTTTGATTTTGACCCCCCCTTTGTTCAGGGACACATTATTCCATTTCTGTTAGTTTCACATGTGCATTTCACATGTCTTTGGAACTTGTTCGGTTTATGTCTCAGTTGTTGAATCTTGTTATGTTCATACAAATATTTACACAAATTAAGTTTGCTGAAAATAAACGCAGTTGACAGTGAGAGGATGTTTCTTTTTTTGCTGAGTTTAGTTTTGTGCCAACAAAGTGGTTAAATACGTGTTCAATATATATATACATGTATATTTCTTGAACTTTCTTATATCTCCTAGATATAGGAGAGACACTTCAAAACCTTTTTTGATTATATATTTTTTGACAGTCTGTTTTGCCATTTGAATATGTTATTCAATGTATTTCTATGGGCTATAGTAATAAAGGCTAAATACAATATTTTATCAAATAATTGTAAAAAAAAAATTCTGCGATACATGCAGCGGTCCTAAAATTCGAATTCAAATAGCTAAATGATCCATGGTATGACTATCTTAAAACAATTCCATATGTTAACCACCCTCCCACCCTTCCACCCTCCCTTCCTCACTGAATACCCCTCATCCACTCTGATTCTGCTTGCTCTTCGCCAGTTTACTGTAAAGCACTTTGTGACTACTGTTGATGTCAAAAGAGCTTTATTAATAATATGGATGGATTGAATGATTGATTTATTGATAGATTGATTATTTCAATGATTGGTTGATGAGTTGATTTATTGGTTGGTTGATTGGTTGGTTGATTGGTGGATGAATGGATTGCTTGACTGATCCTTACCTGGCTTTCCCTCTGCCCCGCCCTCTCTCCAGGTTCCTCCGATCCTATTGGACAAGCAGTTCTCTGACTTCACTCCTGACATCACCCCCATCATTCTGGCAGCTCACACCAACAACTATGAGATCATCAAACTACTGGTGCAGAAAGGAGTGGCTGTTCCACAACCACATGAGGTACTGTAACCATACCAGTAGTATAGTGGGATAGTATTTTAAATAGTGGTATAGTATATTATACAGTATTATAGTATATGATATAGTTGTATAGTGGTATAGTATATTATGCAGTAGTATAGTATATTATATAGTGGTATAGTATTTTAAATAGTGGTATAGTATATTATACAGTATTATAGTATATGATATAGTTGTATAGTGGTATAGTATATTATGCAGTAGTATAGTATATTATGCAGTAGTATAGTATATTATATAGTGGTATAGTATATTATATAGTGGTATAGAATAGTATAGAGTAGTATAGTGGTGTAGTATATTATATAGTGGTATAGTATATTGTATAGTGGTATAGTATATTATGAAGTAGTAGTGCGGTATAATATATAGTGGTATAGTATATGATGCAGTTGTATAGTGGTATAGTATATGATACAGTAGTATAGTGGTATAGTATGTTATATAGTAGTATAGTGATATATTGTATTATGCAGTAATATAGTGGTGTAGTATGTTATGCCGTAGTATAGTGGTATAGTATGTTATGCAGTGGTATAATATGTTAGGAAGTAGTATAGTATATGATAGAGTAGTATAGGTGTATAGTATATTATACAGTGTATAGTATATGAATCAGTAGTATAGTGGTATAGTATATTATTCAGTAGTATAGTATATTATATCGCGGTATAGTATATGATACAGTAGTTTAGTTGTATAGTATATTATGCAGTAGTGTAGTTTAATATATGGTGGTATATTTTATGATGCAGTTGTATAATGGTATATTATACAGTAGTATATTATATAATGGTGTAGTATATGATACAGTTGTATAGTGGTATAGTATATTATGCAGTAGTATAGTGGTATAGTATATTATATAGTGGTATAGTGTATGATACAGTATTATAGTGGTATAGTATATTATGCAGTAGCATTGTGGTATATTATATAGTTGTATAGTATATTATGCAGTAGTATAGTGGTATATTATGTAGTGGTGTAGTATATTATGTAGAAGTATAATGGAATATTATATTATGTGGTAGTATAGTATATTACATAGCGGTATAGTATATGATACAGTAGTATAGTGGTAGAGTATATTATGCAGAAGAATATTATATAGTGGTATAGTTTATGATGCAGTAGTGTAGTGGTATAGTATATTATGCAATATTATTGTGGTATATTATATAGTGGTATAGTATTTTATGCCGTAGTATAGTATATGATACAGCAGTATAGTGTTATAGTATATTATATAGTGGTGTAGTATATGATACAGTAGTATAATCATATAGTATATTATGCAGTAGTATAGTATATTACATAGCGGTATAGTATATGATATAGTAGTACAGTGGTATAGTATGTTATGCAGAAGTATAGTATATTATATAGTGGTATAGTTTATGATGCAGTAGTATAGTGGTATAGTATATTATGCCGTATTATTGTGGCATATTATATAGTGGTATAGTATTTTATGCAGTAGTATAGTATATTATGCGGTAGTAAATCCTTATTTACAATGATGGCCTACCCCGGCCAAACCCTAACCCGGACAATGCTGGGCCAGTTGTGCACTACCCTATGGGACCCCCAATCATAGCCGGTTGTGATACAGCCTGGAATCGTTACAACTGTATCATATACTAGCCCACTAGCTCCTGAGTGGCACAGCGGTCTGAGGCACTGCATCTCAGTGCTAGAGGCATCACTACAGACTCAAATACTGCCCGTCTCTGATCATAGCACAAGAACCTAGCATCAACGACCCAATCTTGCACTGGCAATGGGTTGTTAAACCTCTCTCGGGTATGTGGGACGAAATCGTCCCCCCCAGTCAACAGCCAGTGGAATCGAGTGGCGCGAAATACGAAAACCTTAGAAATATTATTACTTCGATTTCTCAAACATATGACTATTTTACACCGTTTTAAAGACAAGACTCTCGTTAATCTAACCACATTGTCTGATTTCAAAAAGGCTTTACAGCGACAGCAAAACATTAGATTATGTCAGCAGAGTACCCAGCCAGAAATAATCAGACAGCCATTTTTCAAGCTAGCATATAATGTCACAAAAACCCAAACCACAGCTAAATGCAGCACTAACCTTTGATGATCTTTATCAGATGACACACCTAGGACATTATGTTATACAATACATGCATGTTTTGTTCAATCAAGTTCATATTTATATAAAAAAAACAGCTTTTTACATTAGCATGTGACGTTCAGAACTAGCAAACACACCGAAAACTTCCGGTGAATTTACTAAATTACTCTTGATAATCGTTTACAAAATACATAACAATTATTTAAAGAATTATAGATACAGAACTCCTTTATGCAATCGCGGTGTCAGATTTTAAAATAGCTTTTCGGCAAAAGCACATTTTGCAATATTCTGAGTAGATAGCTCGCCATCACGGGCTAGCTAATTTGACACCCACCAAGTTTGGCGTTCACTAAACTCAGGAATTACTATTAGAAAATGTGGATTACCTTTGCTGTTCTTCGTCAGAATGCACTCCCGGGACTTCTACTTCAACAACAAATGTTGTTTTGGTTCAAAATAATCCATAGTTATGTTCAAATATCCTCTGTTTTGTCCGTGCATTCAGGTCCCTATCCGAACGGTGACGCGCGGACGCATGTCGTGACAAAAAATGTCAAAATATTCCATTACCGTACTTCGAAGCATGTCAAACGCTGTTTAAAATCAATTTTTATGCTATTTTACAAGAAAAATAGCATAAAAATTGATTTTAAACAGCGTTGCCAACCATTGCCAACCGGGCGACGTTGTTTTCGTTCAAAGGCTGAAAGAAAAACATGGCCACATGGCCACTTCTCGCATCTCCTGTCTCTGAGCCACCAGCCTGACCACTCACAAACAGCGCTCCTGTACCTAGCCCAGAGACAGCAGAGATCTCATTCCACTTTCTGGCGCCTTCAGAGAGCCTATGGGAGCCTTAGAAATTGTCACGTTACAGCAGAGATGCTCTATTTTCGACAGAGATGCCACAGAAGCACAAGAAATGGTCAGAGAGGGCACTTCCTGTATGGAATCTTCTCAGGTTTTGGCCTGCCATATGATTTCTGTTATACTCACAGACACCATTCAAACAGTTTTATAAACTTTAGAGTGTTTTCTATCCAAATCTACCAATTATATGCATATTCTCCATTCTGGAAAAGAGTAGTAGCCAGTTTAAATCGGGTACGTTTTTTATCCAGCCGTGAAAATACTGCCCCCTACCCTAGAGAGGTTTTAAGTGACCCAACGTGTTCTGTCCAATATTTACCCAAATTGAGATGTTTTTAATCCAGCATTTATTAGTGTGTTGCAGATAAAGGGGTGTCCATTTGAGGTGGGTTTGATATAAAGGACATCATGGATGCAGATAAAGGGGTTTGTGTGGAGGGTGTGTCTTGTGTTTCCAGGTGCGTTGTAACTTTGTGGAGGGTGTGTTGTGTGTTTCCAGGTGCGTTTTAACTGTGTGGAGGGTGTGTCGTGTGTTTCCAGGTGCGTTGTAACTGTGTGGAGGGTGTGTCGTGTGTTTCCAGGTGCGTTGTAACTGTGCGGAGGGTGTGTCGTGTGTTTCCAGGTGCGATGTAACTGTGCGGAGGGTGTGTCGTGTGTTTCCAGGTGCGTTGTAACTGTGCGGAGGGTGTGTCGTGTGTTTCCAGGTGCGTTGTAACTGTGCGGAGGGTGTGTCGTGTGTTTCCAGGTGCGTTGTAACTGTGCGGAGGGTGTGTCGTGTGTTTCCAGGTGCGTTGTAACTGTGCGGAGGGCGTGTCGTGTGTTTCCAGGTGCGTTGTAACTGTGTGGAGGGTGTGTCGTGTGTTTCCAGGTGCGTTGTAACTGTGCGGAGGGCGTGTCGTGTGTTTCCAGGTGCATTGTAACTGTGTGGAGGGCGTGTCGTGTGTTTCCAGGTGCGTTGTAACTGTGTGGAGGGTGTGTCGTGTGTTTCCAGGTGCGTTGTAACTGTGCGGAGGGTGTGTCGTGTGTTTCCAGGTGCGTTGTAACTGTGCGGAGGGTGTGTCGTGTGTTTCCAGGTGCGTTGTAACTGTGTGGAGGGTGTGTCGTGTGTTTCCAGGTGCGTTGTAACTGTGTGGAGGGCGTGTCGTGTGTTTCCAGGTGCGTTGTAACTGTGTGGAGGGCGTGTCGTGTGTTTCCAGGTGCGTTGTAACTGTGTGGAGGGTGTGTCGTGTGTTTCCAGGTGCGTTGTAACTGTGTGGAGGGTGTGTCGTGTGTTTCCAGGTGCGTTGTAACTGTGCGGAGGGTGTGTCGTGTGTTTCCTGGTGCGTTGTAACTGTGCGGAGGGTGTGTCGTGTGTTTCCAGGTGCGTTGTAACTGTGTGGAGGGTGTGTCGTGTGTTTCCAGGTGCGTTGTAACTGTGTGGAGGGTGTGTCGTGTGTTTCCAGGTGCGTTGTAACTGTGTGGAGGGTGTGTCGTGTGTTTCCAGGTGCGTTGTAACTGTGTGGAGGGTGTGTCGTGTGTTTCCAGGTGCGTTGTAACTGTGTGGAGTGTGTGTCCAGCTCGGATGTGGACAGCCTTCGCCACTCCCGATCCCGTCTCAACATCTACCGAGCCCTGTCCAGCCCTTCCCTCATCGCCCTCTCCAGTGAAGACCCCTTCCTCACAGCATTCAGACTGAGCTGGGAACTACAGGAGCTTAGCAAGGTGAGGTTTGATCAAGAGGGGGGGGTGATCTATTGATTGATTAGTTGACCATTTTTTTTTATTTCACCAGGTAAGTTGACTGAGGACACATTCTCATTTACAGCAACAACCTGGGGAACAGTTACAGGGGAGAGGAGGGGGGATGAATGAGCCAAATGGAAGCTGGGGATGATTAGGTGGCCATGATGGTATGAGGGACAGATTGTGAATTTAGCCAAGACACCAGGGTTAACACCTCTACTCTTATGATAAGTGCCATGGGAACTACATTAACTTAGCAAGGTGAGGAATGATCAAGGGGCAACTGATTGATTGAAGACAGGAGGGAAAATGGAAGTGAATGAGGGTGATCAGAGGTGGTAGGTTTGGTGAAGTTCTCTGAGCCCGAGGCTTGAACCGAGGGTCAACATAAAGATGAGTCTGACAGTAGGAGTGAAGTTTATGGAAAAAGTGGACTCTTGCCTTTTGGCTGATCCAGTTGTGGTTTCACGGTGTATGTGATGCTCGTCATTTGATGCAACACAGACAGGGTGGCGAGACTGGGGAAACAGAAGAGTCATTGTCTGTTCTGTTGAGTTTTGAAGTTCAGTCTTTGCCCGACAAAAGTGAATCTAGGACACAGTTGAAGTCGGAAGTTTACATATGTAACCGATGTGAAATGGCTAGTTAGTTAGAGGTGGTGCGCGCTAATAGCGTTTCAATTGGTGACGTCACTCGCTCTGAGACCTGAAGTGGTTGTTCCCCTTGCGTTGCAAGGGCCGCGGCTTTTGTGGAGCGATGGGTAACGATGCTTCGTGGGTGTCAGTTGTTGATGTGTGCAAGGGTCCCTGGTTCGAGCCGGGTTGGGGCGAAGAGAGGGACGGAACCTACACTGTTACATTGATGCTGTTGACCCGGATCATTGGTTGCTGCGGAAAAGGAGGAGGTCAAAAGGGGGGTGAGTGTAACCGATGTGAAATGGCTAGTTAGTTAGCGGTGGTGCGCGCTAATAGCGTTTCAATCGGTGACGTCACTTGCTCTGAGACCTGAAGTGGTTGTTCCCCTTGCGTTGCAAGGGCCGCGGCTTTTGTGGCGCGATGGGTAACGATGCTTCGTGGGTGTCAGTTGTTGATGTGTGCAAGGGTCCCTGGTTCGAGCCCAGGTTGGGGCGAAGAGAGGGACGGAACCTACACTGTTACACATACACCTTAGCCAAATATATTTGAACTCAGTTTTTCACAATTTCTGACATTTCATCCTAATAAAAAATCCCTGTCTTAGGTCAGTTAGGATCACCACTTTATTTTAAGAATGTGAAATGTCAGAATAATAGTAGAGAGGATGATTTATTTCAGCTTTTATTTCTTTCATCACATTCCCAGTGGTCCGAAGTTTACATACACTCAATTAGTATTTGGTAGCATTGCCTTTAAATTGTTTAACTTGTATCAAGTGTTTTGGGTAGCCTTCCACAAGCTTCCCACAATAAGTTGGGTGAATTTGTTGCTTCAATATATCCACATAATTTTCCTTCTCATAATGCCATCTATTTTGTGAAGTGCACCAGTCCCGCCTGCAACAAAGCACCCCCACAACATGATGCTGCCACCCCCGTGCTTCACGGTTGGGATGGTGTTCTTCGGCTTGCAAGCGTCCCCCTTTTTCCTTCAAACATAACAATGGTCATTATGGCCAAACAGTTCTATTTTTGTTTCATCAGACCAGAGGACATTTCTCCAAAAAGTACGATCTTTGTCCCCATGTGCAGTGGCAAACCTTTATCCGGATTTTTTATGGTGGTTTTGGAGCAGTGGCTTCTTCCTTGCAGAGCGGCCTTTCAGGTTTTGCAGGTTTTGCATCTTCACAAGGTCCTTTGCTGTTGTTCTGGGATTTATTTTCACTTTTCGGCACCAAAGTACGGTCATCTATAGGAGACAGAACGCGTCTCCTTCCTGAGCAATATGACGGCTGCGTGGTCCCATGGTGTTTATACTTGTGTACTATTGTTTGTACAGATGAACGTGGTACCTTCAGGCGTTTGGAAATTGCTCCCAAGGAAGAACCACACTTGTGAATTATTTTTCTGAGGTCTTGGCTGATTTCTTTTGATTTTCCCATGATGTCAAGCAAAGAGTCACTGAGTTTGAAGGTAGGCCTTGAAATACATCCATAGGTACACCTCCAATTGACTCAAATGATGTCAATTATTCTATCAGAAGCTTCTAAAGCCATGACATAATTTTCTGGAATTTTCCAAGCTGTTTAAAGGCACAGTCAACTTAGTGTATGTAAACTTCTGGCCCACTGGAATTGTGATACAGTGAATTATAAGTGAAATAATCTGTCTGTAAACAATTTTTGGAAAAATTACTTGTGTCATTCACAAAGTAGATGTCCTAACTGACTTGCCAAAACTATAGTTTGTTAACAAGAAATTGGTGGAGTGGTTGAAAAACGAGTTTTAATGACTCCAACCTAAGTGTATTTAAACTTCCGACTTCAACTGTATATAAATTATCCTGTACAAGCGTATGTGCCGAATACATTACGATGTTACAGGTGTCCAGCTTATGGGCAGGTGGCAGCAGTGTGTAGGAGGGAGGGTGCAAGCTGTGAGAAGTGTGCAGAAAGGCACGAGAAAAAGGAATGTGTAGTATTGGGGAAAGTAGTGGAATGTGTTAATTGTAGGGGTGCCCATGGAGCTGGGGATCAGAAATGTCCTTTGCAAGCGAGGCAGGTTGAGGTTTCCAGGGTTAGAGTAGTGCAGAAGTTGTCATATGCTGAGGCAGTGAAGAAAGTAGAGGAAGATGGGTTAAGAGGGAGGAGTGGTGAGAGTAGTAGAGATATACCAGTACAGAGGGATAGGCCAAAAAGTGATATGTAAGCTTCAGTAAGATTGGATTTTTAGCATTTATAGCAATGCTTATCAACAGTACTGCAGGGATGGAACTGAAGTTGCAGAAACTTGAGGTTGTGGTGGCAGATGCAGAGAGGTATTTTGACTTGACATCAGAAGAGTTACAGGATGTGTTAAGTGGGGATGTCAAGGACTTTCAGGATAATGACATGAGGAATAAATACATTTAATTAGTGGAGTAGCGGGGGTGTTCATGTTATATAATTTTGAAATGAGTGAGTGTAGTGTTAGATGGTAGGGTAAAGATTTATTACATTTTATCTATGAAGCAAAGTGTAAAGGAGTTGTACTCCAGTCTAGTAGGTGGCGGTAATACAACAAATTGGATGCCAACCGCCGTTAAACCTCATAGAAGAAGAAGAAGAAGAAGAAGAAGAAGGCTGGCTGATTGGCTGGCTGGCTGGCTGGGTGGTTGGTTGAGTAAATTAAGATCCCTTCACTCCAAGCTAATCTTATGATGATCTTTGGAGCCCTGGGTTTTTCATTGAATGAATGAATTAATATACTTTGCGCTCCCTTTACCCCAGGTGGAGAACGAGTTTAAGTCGGAGTATGAGGAGTTATCCCAACAGTGTAAGCAGTTTGCTAAAGACCTTCTGGATCAGACCAGGAGCTCCAGAGAGCTGGAGATGATCCTGAACTACAGAGATGACATCAACCTGCTGGAGGAGGAGGGAAACAACGACCTGGCTAGACTCAAATTGGCTATTAAATATCACCAGAAAGAGGTAGGAGTTTATACTATACACCCAACTACACTACTACACTACACACTACTACACTACACACAACTACCTGGCTAGACTAAAACTGGCTGTTAAATACCACCGGAAGGAGGTAGGAGTTTATACTACACTGAACAAAAATATTAAGCAACATGTAAAGTATTGGTCCCATGTTTCATGAGCTGAAATCAAAAATACCAGACATTGTCATTATGCACAAAAAGCTTATTTCTGTCAAATTTTGTGCACACATTTGTTTAAATCGTTGTTGGAGAGCATTTCTCATTTGCCAAGATAATCCATCCACCTGACAGGTGTGGTGTATCAAAAAGCTGATTAAACAGCATGATCATGACACAGGTGCACCTTGTGCTGGGGACATTAAAAGGCAGTTTTGTCACACAACACAATTCCACAGATGTCTCAAGTTTTGAGGGAGCGTGCAATCGGCATGCTGACTGCAGGAATGTATACCAGAGCTGTTGCCAGAGAACTGAAGGTTCATTTCTGTACCATAAGCCGCCTCCAACGACATTTTAGAGAATTTGGCAGTGCGTTCAACTGGCCTCACAACTGCACACCACGTGTAACCATGCTAGCCCAGGACCACCACATCCAGCTTCTTTACCTGCGGGATCGTCTGAGACCATCCACCCGGACAGTTGTGTCACGACTTCCGCCAAAGTCGGCTCCTCTCCTTGTTCGGGCGGCGTTCGGCGGTCGACGTCACCGGCTTTCTAGCCATCGCCGCTCCATTTTTCATGTATCCATTTGTTTTGTCTTGTTCCCTGCACACCTGGTTTACATTCCCTAATCACACTGCATGTATTTAGTCCCCTGCTCCTCTCCCCCATGTCTTTGTGGGAAATTGATTTTTCGTGTGTACGCGCCAGGCTGGGTTTTTACCCGTTGTTCCGTGGTTTTTAAACGAAGGATGTTTATTGAAAAAACATTCGATCATTTTTGTGACTGTTTCGCTCCTTGCACTTGTACCTTTGGTTGGAGGTTTTGACGCAGTGGCGTCTTGTCTGTTTTATTGCCTCTGCCGAAATAAAGTGTGCGCCTGTTCACAACTCTCTGCTCTCCTGCACCTGACCTCTCCACCAGTAGAGCACACTGTGACAAGTTGATGGAATTGAGGATTATTTCTGTCTGTAATGAAGCCCTTTTGTGGGGAAAGCTAATTCTGATTGGCTGGGCCTGGCTCCCCAGTGGGTGGGCCTATGCCCTTCCAGGCCAACCCATGGCTGTGCCCCTGCCCAGTCATGTGAAATCCATAGATTAGGGTCTAATGAATTTATTTCAATTGACTAATTTTCTTATACCAACTGTAACTCAGTAAAATCATATACATTTTTGCATGTTGCGTTTATATTTTTGTTCAGTGTATATGTACACTACTACAGTACTATACCACTATACTTCTACAGTACTAGACTACACTACTACACTCCACTGCTACAGCACTACCCTACACTATACTACACTACACTACTACAGTACTACACTCTACTACACTACTACACTACAACAGTACTACACTACTTTGCTACACCACTATACTACACTACTACATTACTACAGTACTACACTACTACACTACACTACTACAGCACTAAACTATACTACTACAGTACTACACTACCCTACTACAGTACTACACTACACTACCACACTACAGTACTGCACTACACTAATACACTACAGTACTACACAAATACACTACACTACTACACTAATACACTACTACAGTACTGCACTACACTAATACACTACAGTACTACACAAATACACTACACTACTACACTAATACACTACAGTACTACACTACACTAATACACTACTACAGTACTGCACTACA
Organism: Salmo trutta; assembly: GCF_901001165.1. Lineage (NCBI taxonomy): Eukaryota > Metazoa > Chordata > Actinopteri > Salmoniformes > Salmonidae > Salmo > Salmo trutta. The sequence goes on along the minus strand of NC_042968.1, from coordinate 90,769,088 downwards.
CTAATACACTACTACAGTACTACACTACACTACCACACTACCGTACTACACTAATACACTACACTACTACACTAATACACTACACTACTACACTAATACACTACTACAGTACTACACTACACTACCACACTACAGTACTACACTAATACACTACAGTACTACACTACACTAATACACTACAGTACTACACTAATACACTACACTATTACACTAATACACTACTACAGTACTACACTAATACACTACAGTACTACACTAATACACTACAGTACTACACTAATACACTACAGTACTACACAAATACACTACTACAGTACTACACAAATACACTACAGTACTACACTAATACACTACACTACTACACTAATACACTACTACAGTACTACACTACACTACCACACTACAGTACTACACTACACTAATACACTACAGTACTACACTACACTAATACACTACAGTACTACACTAATACACTACACTACTACACTAATACACTACTACAGTACTACACTAATACACTACAGTACTACACTAATACACTACAGTACTACACTAATACACTACAGTACTACACAAATACACTACTACAGTACTACACAAATACACTACAGTACTACACTAATACACTACAGTACTACACTAATACACTACTACAGTACTACACTAATACACTACAGTACTACACAAATACACTACAGTACTACACTAATACACTACAGTACTACACTAATACACTACTACAGTACTACACTACACTAATACACTACAGTACTACACTACACTAATACACTACAGTACTACACTAATACACTACTACAGTACTACACTACACTAATACACTACAGTACTACACTAATACACTACACTACTACACTAATACACTACTACAGTACTACACTAATACACTACACTACTACACTAATACACTACAGTACTACACTACACTAATACACTACTACAGTACTACACTACACTAATACACTACTACAGTACTGCACTACACTAATACACTACTACAGTACTGCACTACTCACTACGACCTGGCAAGACTCAAACTAGCCAATACATACTGCCAGAAAGAGGTAGAAGTTTATACCATATACACTAGTACATTACACTACACACCACATGTTTTTATTGAACCTTTATTTAACCAAGAACAAATTCTTATTTACAATGATGGCCTACCAAGAGGCAAAATGCTTCCTGCGGGGGCTGAGATGAAAAATATAGGACAAAACACACATCACGACAAGAGAGACTCCACAACACTACATAAAGAGAGAGACCACAACACTACATAAAGAGACCACAACACTACATAAAGAGAGACCACAACACTACATAAAGAGAGACCACAACACTACATAAAGAGAGAGACCACAGCACTACATAAAGAGAGAGACCACAGCACTACATAAAGAGAGAGACCACAACACTACATAAAGAGAGAGACCACAACACTACATAAAGAGAGAGACCACAGCACTACATAAAGAGAGAGACCACAACACTACATAAAGAGAGAGACCACAGCACTACATAAAGAGAGAGACCACAGCACTACATAAAGAGAGAGACCACAACACTACATAAAGAGAGAGACCACAATACTACATAAAGAGAGACCACAACACTACATAAAGAGGGAGACCACAACACTACATAAAGAGAGACCACAACACTACATAAAGAGAGACCACAACACTACATAAAGAGAGAGACCACAACACTACATAAAGAGAGACCACAACACTACATAAAGAGAGACCACAACACTACATAAAGAGAGAGACCACAACACTACATGAAGAGAGAGAACACAGCACTACATAAAGAGAGAGACCACAACACTACATAAAGAGAGAGACCACAATACTACATAAAGAGAGACCACAACACTACATAAAGAGAGAGACCACAACACTACATAGAGACCACAACACTACATAAAGAGAGACCACAATACTACATAAAGAGAGACCACAACACTACATAAAGAGAGAGACCACAACACTACATAAAGAGAGAGACCACAACACTACATAAAGAGAGAGACCACAACACTACATAAAGAGAGAGACCACAACACTACATAAAGAGAGAGACCACAACACTACATAAAGAGAGACCACAACACTACATAAAGAGAGAGACCACAACACTACATAAAGAGAGAGACCACAACACTACATAAAGAGGGAGATCACAACACTACATAAAGAGAGAGATCACACCACTACATAAAGAGAGACCACAACACTACATAAAGAGAGAGACCACAACATTACATAAAGAGAGAGACCACAACACTACATAAAGAGGGAGATCACAACACTACATAAAGGGAGACCACAACACTACATAAAGGTTTCAGTGACTTCCTTAGCTGTGGTTGCTGATGCGTATATGGTTGAATCATCAGCATACATGGACACACATGCTTTGTTTAATGCCAGTGGCAGGTCATTGGTAAAAAAGAAAAGAGTAGAGGGCCTCGAGAGCTGCCCTGCGGTACACCACACTTTACATGTTTAACATTAGAGAAGCTTCCATTAAAGAAACCCATTTGAGTTCTAATAGATAGATAGCTCTGAATCCACAATATGGTAGAGGTTGAAAAGCCATAACACATACGCTTTTTTTAAAACAGGTTATGGTCAATAATATCAAAGGCTTCACTGAAATCTAACAGTACAGCTCCCACAATCTCCTTATTATCAATTTCTTTCAACCAATCATGAATAATTTGTGTCAGTGCAGTACATGTTGAGTGCCCTTCTCTATAAGCATGCTGAAAGTCTGTTGTTAATTTATTTACAGAGAAATAGCAGTGTATTTGGTAAAACACATTTTTTTCCAACAGTTTGCTAAGAGCTGGCAGCAAGCTGATAGGTCTGCTGTTAGAACCAGTGAAGGCCACTTTACCACTCTTGGGTAGCGGAATAACTTTGGCTTCCTTCCAGACCTGAGGACAAATACTTTCCTCTAGGCTCAGATTATCATTAAAATATGACAGAATGGGCAATACAGTCAGCTATCATCCTCAGTAGCTTTCCATCTAAGTTGTCAATGCCAGGAGGTTTGTCAGTATTGATCGATAACAATATTTTTTTCCACCTCTCTAACTTTACAAAATTCAAACTTCCAATGCTTTTCTTTCATTATTTTTTTTTTTATGCATGTATACAATTGCTCACTCTTCGTTATTGGCATTTCCTGCCTACGTTTGCCCACTTTGCCAATGAAATAAAATAATTGTAAACATCAAATGGTTTCGTGATGAATAAGCCATCTGATTCGATGAAAGATGGAGTTGAACTTGTCTTTCTGCCCAGAATTTAATTTAACCCTCCTGTTGTTTTTCGTTTCATGTGAATTCATTCTGTGTTCCCGGTCCAAAATGACTGCCCCATTAATTCTGATTATAAATCCATAATAATACATATATTATCACCTAATGTTGTGTTAGATCTTTTTATCAACTTAAGATCTTGTGAACATTACACGTTTTGAACTTCTATTTGATATTTATGGCCTGTAGGCCTCTTTGACCTGAGCTCATACAACTCGTTTTTGAGTAAAAAAAGCATAATGTATGGATTATTTTGACTAAAACAAATACTCATATGAAATATATTGTGATATTTATCAAAAAATACTTTGTGTCAAAGTTTAGCAAGTACTCTCTCTCCTCCTCACCAGTGTCATGATCAAAGATATGATCAATACCCTCACATACAGTATATATTTTGGTCATTGTGCTGCCACAGAACGAATTGTGAGCAAGGCCTCAAGAAAGCTTTATATAAGCTGCGAGAAAAGTTATATATATATTATTGAAACAATGTTGCGATTGTTTGTGAGAATGCCAACAGGTGTGGTTCCCGTGGGGGAAAGATTCTATTGGGGAAAGGTTTCCATGGAAGCCAAGAAGGGGAGTGAGGTGTTTGTGTGGTGTGTGTGTGTGCGCGCTCAAACACACATGCATGTGGGGGTCTGGGTGAGGAAGTGTGTCCATCTGATAAATGGGCATGTGCCTGAACTCAATGTTATACACTAATTGTAGTCTCACCCATTCATTTCTAATGACACGGTCATTTTTGACCCACATATACACCACATGTGTACAAAAGTTAAATAAAACACCCACCATTTTATGGAAATCATCAACATGTATTTTGTGTGTTCAGATGCCCTGTGTGGACAAACTCATGGAACCGGATGACAATCAGATCAAATTAACTACATTTTTCAGAGGTAAAACTTGTATATCGGTCCAATTCGACCGGAACACAGCAGGAGGGTTAAAGTACTCCAATGTTTTTTCCATCAATCTTTATCTCATTGATCTTGGCTTTATAATATAGTTTCTTCTTCATTTTGTTGAGTTTAGTTACATCATTTCTCAATTTGCAGTAAGTAAGCCAGTCTGATATGCAGCCAGACTTATTAGCCACTCCTTTTGCCCCATCTCTTTCAACCATACAGTTTTTCAATTCCTCATCAATCCCTTGGAGCCTTAACAGTTCTAACAGTCAGTTTCTTAACAGGTGCATGTTCATCAATAATTGGAAGAAGCAGATTCATAAACTCATCAAGTGCAGCATCTGGATGCTCCTCATTAATCACATCAGACCAACACAAAGTTTAACATCATCCACATAAGAGTCACAGCAAAATCTTTTGTATGATCTCTTATACACTATTTTAGGCCCAGCTGTTGGAACTTTGGCTTTCCTGGATATAGCCACTATATTGTAATCACTGCATCTAATGGGTACAGATACAGCTTTAGAACAAAGTTCTACAGTATTAGTAAAAATGATCGATACATGTGGATGATCTTGTTCCTGTAGTGTTTGTTAACACCCTGGTAGGTTGATTAATAACCTGAACCAGATTACAGACACTGGTTACAGTGAGAAGCTTCCTCTTGAGTGGACAGCTTGATGAAAACTAGTCAATATTCAGGTCCCTAAGAAAGTAGACCTGTTTACATCACATACACTATCAAGAATTTCACACATATTATTTAGATACTGACTGTTAGCACTTGGTGGCCTATAGCAACACCCCAAAATAAAATACTTTAGATGTGCCAAGTGAACCTGCAACCACAACACTTCAATAACACTTGACATAAGATCTTCTCTAAGCATTACAGGGATATGGCTCTGAATATATACAGCAACACCTCCCCTATAAGCATTCCTGTCTCTTCTACAGATGTTAGCTATATTAATATGGGCTATTTTCAGCCCTTTCCCTGGTAGCTTATCAGAGATAGACATAATACTGAAAAGAGCAAACAAAGCAAGAGAAAAAAATATACATTCAGCAGACCATTGTGTATGTGTGTGTGCTGTGGGTTTGAAGCTACGGAGCCATAGGCTTGGCTCTCTCATCCCTTTCAGGCTTCTGGGAGGGAGGGTGGACAGTAAACCTGTCATAGCGGATGTACGCAATGTCTGGCAGCTTTCATGGCTGGGATCAGTTCTTTCCTCTTCTGGTGCACAGCTTCAGGATGGTCCTCGTTGAGGAAGATATACGTTCCTCTCAAGTTCTTGGTTCTTTCCAGAACAGCTACCTTGTCCTTGAACGTCAGGAACTTGACCACTATTGGCCTGGGCCTATCACCTGGGCCGGTGGTGGGTTTTCCAGTCCTGTGGGCGCGCTCCACCTCAATCTTCCTGTGGTCCATCTTCAATTTCTCAGAGATCATTTCCCTCACTTTGTCCTCAGACTCCATCCAGGTCTCATGTGGAGATTCTGCAGTTCTGCCCACAACCATGTTGTTCCTTCTTGATTGTCCCTTGAGATAGTTTGATTTATCTGTCATTGTTATGATGGATTCACACATAGAAATGATGTCCTCTCTCAATGACTTACAGATTGCTGTCATCTTGCTGTTCTCCTGTTTCAACTCATCGAGCTTACCCTGGGAGAACTGCGAACTGTTCTTCAGGTCCTGGACCTCTCTGGTCAGGTCGTCCATTATTTTATTAGTAGAATCCACGAGTATTTGGATAAAACACTTGAAGCTATTTTCTTGTTGTACTAACAACTTTTTGTTTGTTTAAAAGATCCTTCGTGTGTGATAGAGAGACACCACTGTCCTCAATGGTACTCCCGCCAGCTTTGGTCTTTGTCATGGTAGCTAGTATTGTAGGTTCCGCTGTTACTCCTCACAGTTCCAGACAGGGCAGGTCACAGCAAACATTGAAAACAACAAATAGCTCCTCAGACCCGTCCTTGGTCGGCAGGATCACTGGAAAGAGACAAGCAGTCCCAGCAACTGATGCCAACTGCATTGCAGGACACAAACTAAGAAGATAGCTAGCTACAAAGAACTTTCCAATACACTTTCAAATAACAAACTTTTCAAACAAATAAAACCAAGCTCTTCCTAGTCCCGAAGTGATGTAAAAGGTGACTATAAGGTGACTACGTCAAGCACTAAACCCTCAGCAGTAGTAATCACACCGAAGGGGCGGCCAGGGCATTCTTCTTACCGAACCACATTACCTTTGTTTTGGAAGTGTTCAGAACAAGGTTAAGGGCAGAGAAAGCTTGTTGGACAGTAAGAAAGCTTTGTTGTAGAGCGTTTAACACAAAATCTGGGGAGGGGCCAGCTGAGTATAAGATTGTATCATCTGCATATACATTAAATGGATGAGGAGCTTCCTACTGCCTGAGCTACAGTGCATTCGGAAAGTATTCAGACCCCTTGACTTTTTCCAAATTTTGTTGCGTTACAGCCTTATTTTAAAATGTATGAAGAAAACATTTATTTGATTCATCTACACACAGTACCCCATAAGGTACCACAGTTGACAGGTGGAAGAAATTGTCCGTAGAGTTCTGAGGCAAACTGAGCATTCGGGGGAGAAGGACACTCTGACAGAGCACCAGAGTTCCTCTGTGGAGATGGGAGAACCATCTCTGCAGAACTCAAACCAATCAGGCCTTTATGGTAGAGTGGTCAGACGGAAGCCACTCCTCAGTAAGAGGTACATGACAGCCCGCTTGGAGTTTGCCAAAAGGCACCTAAAGGACTCTGAGAGCCCGGACTTGAACTCGATCGAACATCTCTGGAGAGAACTGAAAATAGCTGTGCAGCGACACTCCCCATCCAACCTGACAGAGCTTGAAAGGATCTGCAGACAAGAATGGGAGAAACTCCCCAAAGACAGGTGTGCCAAGCTTGTAGCGTCATACCCAAGAAGACTCGAGGCTGTAATCGCTGCCAAATGTGCTTCAACAAAGTACTGAGTAAAGGGTCTGAATACTTATGTAAATGTGATACTTCCGGGGGTTTTTTATTTTATAAATTAGCAAAAAAATATTTAAACTTGTTTTTGCTTTGTCATTGTGGGGTATTGTGTGTAGATTGATGAGGGGGGGAAATTATTTAATCCATTTTAGAATAAGGCTGTAACGTAACAAAATGTGGAAAAATCAAGGGCTCTGAATACTTTCCGAATGCATTGTATGTTGTTGATGTATATTGAGAAGAGTTTGTGGCCTAGGATCAAGCCTTGGGGTACTCCCTTGGTGACAGGCAATGGCTGAGACAGCAGATGTTCTGACTTCATACACTGCACTCTTTGAGAGATGTAGTTAACAAACCAGTCCGAAGGCCCCTCAGAGACACCAGTACTCCTTAGCCGGCCCACAAGAATGGAATGGTCTACCGTATCAAAAGCTTTGACCAAGTAAATAAAAAATAAGCAGCACAACATTGCTTAGAGCAGAGTGGTGACATCGTTTAGAACCTGTGAGGTTACAGTGACACATCCCTAACCTGAATACATACCAGAGAGAATACTATAGACATCAAGAAAACCAGTCAGTTGATTCAGTTTTTTCCAACACTTTTGATAAACAGGACAAGATATAAATTGGCCTATAACAGTTAGGATCAGCTTGATTTCCCCCTTTAAATAAAGGAGGTGCCGTGGTTGCCTTCCAAGCACTGGGAACCTCCCAGGAGAGACAGGTTAAAAAGGTCAGAGATGATAGGGGCTGTAACCTTAAAAGATCTAAACCATCTGACCAATATGTTTTTTTTGGGTGCAAGTTTTAGCATCTCAGACTCAGTGAGAAACTTTGTAGCGGTGCAGGTGGAAAACGTGGGAGGAGCAGCAGGGCTGGGAGATGAAGAAGTGGTGGACAGGCAATGAGGTGTGGCTGAGTCAAATAGGAATCTTGACTTATAGAATTGGTGATTAATTAAGTATGTTCAATAGGAAACCGATTTTAGCAGGTGCGTAATGTTTTCATGACGCACGCAAACACACATTTCCAAGACTGTGTCCTTCTAATAAAACTGTTATTTCTTATTCGTTTTTGAAGTTACAAGCCGGAAACCTTGAACATAGACTGCTGACACCCTGTGGAAGCCATAGGAATGCATCCTGGGAGCTAATGTTCAATATGACCTTTTCTCTTGTATTTCTAAGAGGATTTCTTTGGATTTTCTCCTACCATATCTATTGTGTTATAGTCTCCTACATTATTTTAACATTTCTACAAACTTCAGGGCCTGAGCTATAGGCAGTTTACTTTTGGCACATCGTTCAGGCAGGAAACTGAGAAAAAAAAGGAGCCTAGCCCTAAGAAGATAAAGAGCTCAGCCATGTGCTTCTTGTCAGTAAATAACACATCATCACCATTAAGGGACATGAGCAGCTATGAGGAGGAGGGTTTATTCTCCGAGTCTTTAACCGTTTTCCGGAACCTCTTGGGGTTAGACCTACAGAGAGAGAACTGCTCTTTAAAGTAACTCACTTTGGCCTTCTGGATAGCCTACGACCTGGCTAGATTCAGACTGGCCATCACATACCACCAGAAAGAGGTAGGAGACTATAGTATTCTGCTATTACACACAGATATACATCCTGAGGAAGTCGGAGGTTACTGTAGTATTTTGTCATCCTTCATCTCAGTCTGTCTGACCTCGCTGTCTGCACTGTCTTAGACTAACAGAAGTGGAGTTTTCCAGCCATGTAAGGACACACACAGAGAGAGCACTGTTGACATGGTGGGGAGGCAGACAAGATGGACGATATAGTCTCATGAAATAATAATCTCACTCCCTTTTCGCTATCTGTCTATCTGTGGTTCTGTGTCAGTCTCTCTCTCTTTCTCTGTGTCTCTCTCTCTGTCTCTCTCTCTCTCTCTCTCTCTGTTCAGCAGTCTTATGGCTTGGGGGTAGAAGCTGTTAAGGAGCCTTTTGATAAATACATCTACATAGCATGCTAATATGAATTAAGGTAGCTGGTGATATCTAAATTCACTTAGCTAGCTAGCTATAAAATATGTAAAGTTGGCTAGATACTGTAGCTAGCTAGCTACGTTAGCAGCTCATTTGAGTTAGCCTGCACTGTAGCTAGCTAATAATACATCCGTTTGTTTTTACATTTTCAATATGTATTTACTCTACTTGAATATACGTTCGATTGGAGGGAAACAACGTTTGTTTGTCACCCGAGCGGTTTGGAGCGTATTACCATTTACCTCTGAATAAAGTCATGAATCAGAGAGTAGATGAAACTATTGACCCATTTAATAACCAGACCTTCATAAAAAGTTGCTATGCTGAATTCTTGATGGACAACCAAATTGCTGCTATATGCTGCCAGCACGCCAACAAGCAAGCCACTATGTGCGGCACTTTGGCAATTTATAGACAGACAGACAGACAGACAGACAGACAGACAGACAGACAGACAGACAGACAGACAGACAGACAGACAGACAGACAGACAGACAGACAGACAGACAGAGGCTCCACAATGTACATGATATCAACAGAGATGTATATTTAAAAAAAATTATATCACATGCACAAGTGCAGGGAAATGCCTGTCTTGCAAACTCAATATCCAACCGCAATAATCAATGACAATGAAATGCTAGAAAGAAAACACACGACAAATAAGAAGAAATGTAAAGAAAGTAATTAAGCATACTATATACACAGGGTCAGTTCCAGTACCATATTTACAATGTGCAGGGATACTGGAGTGATGGAGGTAGATACAGTGGCAAGAAAAGTAGGTGAACCCTTTGGAAATACCTGGATTTTTGCATAAATTGGTCATAAAATTTGATCTGATCTTCATCTAGGTCACAACAATAAAGAAACAATTATACGTTTTCATGTCTTTATTGAACACACCGTGTATAGTGCAGGGTGGAAAAAGTATGTGAACCCTTGGACTTAATAACTGGTTAACCCTCCTTTGGCAGCTATAAACTCAACCAAATATTTTCTATGGTTGCGGATCAGACCTGCACAACGGTCAGGAGGAATTTTGGACCATTCCTCTTTACAAAACTAGTTGAGTTCAGCAATATTCTTGAGATGTCTAGTGTGAACTGCTCTCTTGAGGTCATGCCACTGCATCCCAATCGGGTTGAGGTCAGGACTCTGACTGGGCCACTCCAGAAGGCGTATTTTCTTCTGTTGAAGCCATTCTGTTGTTGATTTACTTCTGTGTTTTGTGTTGTTGTCCTGTTGCATCAACCAACTTCTGTTAAGCTTCAATTGGCGGACAGATAGCCTAACATTCTCCTGCGAAAATGTCTTGATAAACTTGGGAATTCATTTTTACATCTATGATAGCAAGCTGTCCAGGCCCTGAGACAGCAAAGCGGCCCCAAACCATGATGTTCCCTCCACCATACTTTAGAGTTGGGATGAGGTTTTGATGTTGGTGTGGTGTACCTTTTTTCTCCACACATAGTATTGTGTGTTCCTTCAAAACAACTCAACTGTAGTTTCATCTGTCCACAGAATGTTTTGCCAGTAGCGCTGTGGAACATCCAGGTGCTCTTTTACAAACTTCAGATGTGCAACGTTTTTTTTGGACTGTAGTGGCTTCTTCCTTGGTGTCCTCCCATGAAGACCATTCTTGTTTAGTGTTTTACGTATCGTAGACTCATCAACAGAGATGTTAGCTTGTTCCAGAGATTTCTGTAAGTATTTAGCTGACACTAGGATTCTTCTTAACTTCATTGTGCATTCTGCGCTGTGCTCATCTTTGCAGGACGGCCACTCCTCGGGAGAGTAGCAACAGTGCTGAAATTTCTCCATTTACAGACAATTTGTCTTACCATGGACTGACGAACAACAAGGCTTTTAGAGATACCTTTGTAACCCTTTCCAGCTTTATGCAAGTCAACAATTCATAATCTAAGGTCTTCTGGGATCTCTTTTGTTCGAGGCATGGTTCAGATCAGGCAATGCTTCTTTTGAGTAGCAAACTCAAATTTTTGTGAATGTTTTTTAAAGGGCAAGGCAGCTCTAACCAACATCTCCAATCTCGTCTCATTGATTGGACTCCAGGTTAGCTGACTCCTGACTCCAAATAGCTTTTTGGAGAAGTCATTACCCTAGGGGTTTCACATGCTTTTTCCAACCTACACTATGAATGTTTAAATTATGTATTCAATATCGACAATAAAAATACAATAGCTTGTGTGTTATTAGTTTAAGCACACGTTGCACATGTTTGTCTGTTGTTGTGACTTAGATGAAGATCAGATCAAATTTGATGACTAATTTATGCAGAAATCCAGGTAATTCCAAAGGGTTCACATGCTTTTTCTTGCCACTGTATGTATAGGCGCAACAGGATATAAGATAAACAGTAGCAGCAGCTACAGCTGAAGTCAGAAGTTTACATACACTTAGGTTGGACTCATTAAAACTCGTTTTTCAACCACTCTACATATTTCTTGTTAACAAACTATAGTTTTGGCAAGTCGGTTAGGACCTCTACTTTGTGCATGACACAAGTAATTTTTCCAAAAATTGTTTACAGACAGATTATTTCACTTATAATTCACTGTATCACAATTCCTATGGGTCAGAAATGTACATACACTAAGTTGACTGTGCCTTTAAACAGCTTGGAAAATTCCAGAAAATTATGCCATGGCTTTAGAAGCTTCTGATAGGCTAATTGACATCATTTGAGTCAGTTGGAGGTGTACCTGCGGATGTATTTCAAGGCCTACCTTCAAACTCAGTGCCTCTTTGCTTGACATTATGGGAAAATCTAAAGAAATCAGCCAAGTCTGGTTCATCCTTGGCAGCAATTTCCAAATACTTGAAGGTACCACATTCATCTGTACAAACAATAGTACGCAAGTATAAACACCATGGGACCACGCAGCTGTCATACCGCTCAGGAATGAGACGCGTTTTGTCTCCGAGAGAAGAACGTACTTTGGTGCGAACAGTGCAAATCAATCCCAGAACAACAGCAAAGGACCTTGTGAAGATGCTGGAGGAAAAAGGTACAAAAGTATCTATATCCACAGTGAAACGAGTCCTATATCGACACAACCTGAAAGGCCGCTCAGCAAGGAAGAAGCCACTGCTCCAAAACTGCAATAAAAAAGCTAGACTACGGTTTGCAACTGCACATGGGGACAAAGATTGTACTTTTTGGAGAAATGTCCTCTGGTCTGATGAAACAAAAGTAGAACTGTTTGGCAATAATGACCATCGTTATGTTTGGAGGAAAAAGGGGGATGCTTGCAACCCGAAGAACACCATCCCAACCGTGAAGCACGGGGGTGGCTGCATCATGTTGTGGGGTGCTTTGTTGCAGGAGGGAATAGATGGAATCATGGCATCATGAGGAATCATAGATGGCATCATGAGGCATCATAGATGGCATCATGAGGGAGGAAAATTACGTGGATAAATTGAAGCAACATCTCAAGACATCAGTCAGGAAGTTAAAGCTTGGTCGCAAATGGGTCTTCCAAATGGACAATAACCCCAAGCATACTTCCAAAGTTGTGGCAAAATGGCTTAAGGACAACAAAGTCAAGGTATTGGAGTGGCCACCACAAAGTCCTGACCTTAATCGTATAGAACATTTGTGGGCAGAACTGAAAAAGTGTGTGCGAGCAAGGAGGCCTACAAGCCTGACTCAGTTACACCAGCTCTGTCAGGGGGAATGGGCCAAAATTCACCCAACTTATTGTGGGAAGCTTGTGGAAGGCTACCCAAAACATTTGACCCAAGTTAAACAATTTAAAGGCAATGCTACCAAATACTTTTTGAGTGTATGTAAACGTCTGACCCACTGGGAATGTGATGAAAGAAATAAAAGCTGAAATAAATCATTCTCTCTACTATTTTTCTGACATTTCACATTCTGAAAATAAAGTAATGATCCTAACTGACCGAAGACAGGGAATTTTTACTAGGATTAAATGTCAGTAATTGTGAAAAACGGAGTTTAATATATTTGGCTAATGTGTATGTAAACCTCCGACCTAAACTGTATGTACAGGGTCAGCAGCTATGTACAGGGTAATCAGCTATATACAGTGTCAGCAGCTATGTACAGTGTCAGCAGCTATGTACAGTGTCAGCAGCTATATAAAGGTCAGCAGCTTGTATGTGAGTTGTTGTGTGTGTAGAGTCAGTATATTCTATGTGAGATAGTGTGTAGTGCCCTGTGAATGTGTGTGTAGAGCCCTGTGAGTGTGTAGGGCCCTATGAGTGTGTTGGGCCCTGTGAGTGTGTTGGGCCCTGTGAGTGTGTTGGGCCCTGTGAGTGTGTTGGGCCCTGTGAGTGTGTAGGGCCCTGTGTGTGTGTTGGGCCCTGTGAGTGTGTTGGGCCCTGTGAGTGTGTTGGGCCCTGTGAGTGTGTTGGGCCCTGTGAGTGTGTAGGGCCCTGTGTATGTGTTGGGCCCTGTGAGTGTGTTGGGCCCTGTGAGTGTGTAGGGCCCTGTGTGTGTGTTGGGCCCTGTGAGTGTGTTGGGCCCTGTGAGTGTGCATAGAGACAGTACAAAAATAAAAGGTCAATAATGATACAAGGTCAACTCAGATAGTCCATATAGCCATTTAAGTTATCTATTTATCAGTCTGATGGCTTGGGGATAGAAGCTGTTTATCAGTTTTATGGTTTTATGGTTTGGGGATAGAAGCTATTCAAGAGCCTGTTGGTGTCATACTTGATGCACCGGTACCGGTTGTTGTGCGGAAGCAGAGAGAATAGTTTATGGCTAGCTTGGTTGGAGTCTTTAATGATTTTCAGGGCCTTCCTACAACACCGCCTGATATAGAGGTCCTGGATGGTAGGGAGCTCGGCCCCAGTGATGTACTGGGCTTTATGTCCCACCCTCTGTAGCGCCATGCGATCGAGGGCGGTGCTATTGCCATACCAGGTGGTGATGCAGCCAGTCAAGATGCTCTCACTGGTACAGCTGTAGAACCTTTTGAGGATTTGAGAGCCCATGGCAAACATTTTCAACCTCCTGAGGGGGAAGAGGTGCTGTTGCGCCCTCTTCACGACTGAGTGTGTGTTTGGACCATTTTGAGTCTTTAGTGATTTGGATCCCGAAGAACTTGAAGCTCTCGACCTTGTCCACTGCAGCCCCGTCGATGTGGATGGGGGAGTCCTCACCCCCCCTTTTCCTATAGTCCACGATCAGGTCTTTCATCTTACTGACGTTGAGGGAGAGGTTGTTCTGGCACCACACTGCCAGGTCACTGACCTCCTCCTTGTAGACTGACTCATCGTCGCCACTGATCAGGCCTACCACCGTCATGATGATGGTGTTGGAGTTGTGCACAGCCACGCAGTCTTGGGTGAACAAGGAATACAGGAGGGAACTAAGCACACACCCCTGTGGGGCCCCTTCGTTGAGGGTCAGCGTGGCGGAGGTGATGTTGCCTACCCTTACCACCTGGGGTCGGCCCGTCAGGAAGTCCAAGATCCAGCTGCAGAGGGAGGTGTTCAGACCCAGAGTCCTAAGCTCGGAGGGGACAATGGTGTTGAACGCTGAGCTGTAGTCAATGAACATCATGCTCACATAGGTATTCCTCTTATCTAGGTGGGAGTGGGCAGTGTGGAGAGCAATTGAGATTGCGCCATCTATGGATCTGTTGGGGCGGTATGCAAATTGGAGTGGGTCTAGAGTGTCTAATGGTGGAGATAATCTGTGCCATAAACAGCCTGTCAAAGCACTTCATGAATACAGAAGTGAGTTCTACAGGGTGGTAGACATTGTGGCATGAAGCCTTAAAGTTCCTAGGAACAGGAATGATGGAATGTTGTTCATCTTAAAACGTGGGGGATTACAGAATGGGACAAGTAGAGGTTGAAAATGACTGTGAATATACCTGCCAGTTTTTCTGATATTTCTGCTCTGAAACCGCGCCCTGGAATACCATCAGACGCCATGCCATTTCAGCTATAGCCTATGAAGAAAGTAATATATTGCGACACACTAGGTTAACAGGGACATTAAGCGCTCAACATTTATTAAACAACATGTCGTTGTAATAAGTCATTATAGTCTATAAAATCTGCATGCGGAATGTGACTTACACTACCGGTCAAAAGTTTTAAAACACCTAATCATTCAAGGTTTTTTCTTTATGTTTTACTATTTTCTACAATGTAGAATAACAGTGAAGACATCAAAAATATGAAATAACACATATGGAATCATGTAGTAACCAATAAAGTGTTAAACAAATCAAAATATATTTTATATTTGCGTATCTTCAAATAGCCACCCTTTGCCTTGAATACAGCTTTTAATTTTTAGAAACATGAGTTTGGACCGTCTGTGGCTTCAGGCTCATGTGACGGTGTCTGGAGAGCAGGCCAGCAGTGGAGAATTGGGCACTCTCCGCTCCCAGCCCACTCAGCCTAATAGCTCCCCGCCCACTCAGCCTACTAGTTCCCCGCCCACTCAGCCTACTAGCTCCCCGCCCACTCAGCCTACTAGCTCCCCGCCCACTCAGGCTACTAGCTCCCCACCCACTCAGCCTACTAACTACCCGCCCACTCAGTCTGTCTTTTCAGACTTCCTGGCTGTTTGACACGAGAGAAAAAGTGCATTTTCTCAAAGTTTGAGCATTTCTAATGGGAAAAATACTTTATTAGTAATGTTTTAGTTAGAATCAGAAAGACTGTTCGGGACCTTTTTAAGGCACACTTTTGTACATGTGGACTATATGTAAGAAAAGTACTATTGTTGCATGAATTGGGGTAAATGTATGTACCTGTAATGTACCTGTAACTAAATGTCAAAGGATGTACTTTATAAAGTACAACTACAGTGACAAGCATTTATTTCCCTTTAATTATATAACTACGATGACAAGCATTTATATCCCTTTAATAACACAACTTTATTTATTAGTGTTTCTCTCTCTCTCGCTCTATCTTTCTCTCTTCCCCCTGCCCCTCCTCTCTCTCTCTCTCTCTCTCTCTCTCTCTCTCACACTCTCTGTCCCCTCCCTTCTCCCCCCCTCTCTCTCTCCCTCCCCCTCTCCTGCTCTTCTTCCTCTCTCTCTCCCTCTCTCTCCCCTCTCTCTGTCCCCTCCTCTCTTTCTCTCTCTCTCTCTCTCTCTCTGTCTCTGCTCCCCCTCTCTCTCTCTACTTCTTCTCTCTATCTCCCTCTCTTTCTTGCTCTCTTTCTCTCCCACTCTCTCTCAATTCAATTGAAGGGCATTGTTGGCATGGGAATAAAGACATTTCAAATGTCATATTATGTCTATATACAGTGTTGTAAATGTGTGCAAATACTTAAACTACAAAATGGAAAATAAATAAACATAAATCTGGGTTGTATTTAGAATGGTGTTTGTTCTTCACTGGTTGCTCTTTTCTTGTGGCAACAGGTCACACATCCTGCTGCTGTGATGGCACACTGTGGTATTTCACCCAGTAGATTTGGGAGTTTGTCAAAATTGGGTTTGTTTTCGAATTCTTTGTGGATCTGTGTAATCTGAGAGAAATATGTGTCTCTAATATGGTCATACATTTGCCAGGAAGTTAGGAAGTGCAGCTCAGTTTCCACATCATTGTGTGGTAAGTGTGCACATAGCCTGTCTTCTCTTGAGAGCCAGGTCTGCCTACGGTGGTCTTTCTCAATAGCAAGGCTATGCTCACTGAGTGTACTCTCGCTCCCTCTCTCTCCTCTCTCTGAACAGTTAAAATTACACTCACAAGTTTTTGAAAGCATAAAGACATTTCAAATGTAATATTATGGCTATGTACATTGTTGTAACAATGTGCAAATAGTTTAAGAAAAAATAAATACATTTGAAGTCGGAAGTTTACATACACCTTAGCCAAATACATTTAAACTCATTTTTTCACAATTACTGACATTTAATCCTAGTAAAAATGCCCTGTCTTAGGTCAGTTAGGATCACCACTTTATTGTAAGAATGTGAAATGTCAGAATAATAGTAGTAGCATTATATTTCTTTCATCACATTCCCAGTGGGTCAGAAGTTTACATTCACTCAATTAGTATTTGGTAGCATTGCCTTTAAATTGTTGAACTTGGGTCAAACGTTTTGGGTAGCCTTCCACAAGCTTCCCACAATAAGTTGGGTGAATTTTGGCCCATTCCTCCTGACAGAGCTGATGTAACTGAGTCAGGTTTGTTGGCCTCCCCCTTTTTCCTCCAAACATAGCGATGGTCATTATGGCCAAACAGTTCTATTTTTGTTTCATCAGACCAGAGGACATTTCTCCAAAAAGTACGATCTTTGTCCCCATGTGCAGTTGCAAACCGTAGTCTGGCTTTTTTATGGCGGTTTTGGAGGAGTGGCATCTTCCTTGCAGAGCGGCCTTTCAGGTTATGTCGATATAGGACTCATTTTACTGTGGATATAGATACTTTTGTACCTGTTTCCTCCAGCATCTTCACAAGGTCCTTTTCTGTTGTTCTGGGATTGATTTGCACTGTTCGCACCAATGTACATTCATCTCTAGGAGACAAAACGCGTCTCCTTCCTGAGCGGTATGATGGTTGCGTGGTCCCATGGTGTTTATACTTGCGTACTATTGTTTGTACAGATGAACGTGGTACCTTCAGGCATTTGGAAATTGCTCCCAAGGAAGAACCAGACTTGTGGAGGTCTACAACTGTTTTTGAGGTCTGAGGTCTTAGCTAATTTCTTTTGATTTTCCTATGATGTCAAGCAAAGAGGCACTGAGTTCGAAGGTAGGCCTTGAAATACATCCACAGGTACACCTCCAATTGACTCAAATTATGTCAATTAGCCTATCAGAAGCTTCTAAAGCCATGACATCATTTTCTGAGATTTTCCAAGCTGATTAAAGGCACAGTCAACTTAATTTATGTAAACTTCTGACCTACTGGAAGATTCATACAGTGAATTATAAGTGAAATAATCTGTCTGTAAACAATTGTTGGAAAAATGACTTGTGTCATGCACAAAGTAGATGTCCTAGTCGACTTACAAAAACTATAGTTTGTTAAAAATAAATTTGTGGAGTGGTTGAAAAACAAGTTTTAATCCAACCTAAGTGTATGTAAACTTCCCACTTTAACTGTATCTGGGTGTTTGTGCATCACTGGTTCTTGTGGCAACAGGTCACACGTCTTGCAAATCTCTCTCTATAACAGAGACACCAAGGCTGGAACTCTATTGGTGTGTGGGTGGGTGGGTGCCTGTAAGAGATTTGTGAGGATTCACTTTGTAGTTTCTCATGCAGAGTTCTGCCTTTGTTCAATATTTGAAGAACTGTACGTCCTCCTCCTCCTCCACCTCAGACAAATTGTTAGTCCCAAATGGCACCCTATTCCCTAAATAGTGCCCTATTTTTGTTAACAAAGCCCTATTGGCCCTGATCGAAAGTAGTGCACTATAACGGGTATTTGGTACCATGCCACAGAAAGAACATCCCATCAATATCAATTTAACATGGCTCAACATTGCCCCCTGTAGGATGGGAACAGCAGGTCCACACTCTGACTAATTCTTCTTTTTTTGACCTTTATTTATCTAGGCAAGAAGAAAATCTTACTTACATTGACGGCCTACCAGGGAACGGTGGGTTAACTGCCTTTTTCAGGGGCAGAACGACAGATTTTTACCTTGTCAGCTCGGGGATTCAGTCAAGCAACCTTTCAGTTACTGCCCCAATTCTCTAACCACTAGTCTTCCTGCCGCCCTACTTGTAGTGTAAACTCTGATGAAAGTCAATTATAAAGCTGTGACAATGGAAATCTATTTTGTTGAGAAACGACAGAAAATGTATCGGATTCAGTCTGTTCCATCAAATTCTTTAAAATGGGGCTGCTCAGCAGTTTTGGACTTCTTTTAAATGTCCTCACCGCGTCCTTCCGACAAAAGTTGAATTGGGATTGTGTTTTCTCTGAATGCACTGTGAAACATTAATGTAGTTGGTCAATGCGCTCTGAAATAAGCTATTACCCAGTGCCATCATATTTTGGATATCCCTCCCTCCCTCTCTCCTACCCATTCTACTCCCCTTCTTTCTCCTTCCTCTCCCTCATCCCTCCCCCGCTCTCTCCTCCATCTCCCTCATACCTCTACTCCCTTTCTCCTCCCTCCTCCCTCTCCTTCTTCCCTCTCCCTCCCATTCTACTCCCCCCTCTCTCTCCTCTCTCTCCCTCTCCCTCCCCCTCCATCTCCCTCCTCCCTTTCCCTCCCCCTCTCTCTCTCCTCCATCTCCCTCCCCTTCTACTCTCCCTCTCTCTCTCCTCCCTCTCCCTCTCCCTCCCCCTCCATCTCCCTCCTCCCTTTCCCTCCCCCTCTCTCTCTCCTCCATTTCCCTCCCCTTCTACGCCCCCTCTCTCTCCCACTTCTAGGATTAGAGGGTGTTTATATGACCAGGGTATACGTCCCAAATGGCATCCTATTCCCTATGTAGTGCACTAACTTCGACCAGTGCCCATAGGGCCTATATATACGTAGAATAGGGTGGCATTTGGTCCACAGTCCAACCTTTCCCCGGTCTTGACTTCGATAGGCATCTCCTCTCCTCTGGGTTCCCATGGTAACTGTGTTGCTGGGTTCAGTTCCGTGGTCTGTGACTCCGGGGGCAACATGATAGAAGATAATGATGACGGTGGTGATGGTGGTGATGATAATGAAGATGGTGATAATGATGCTGATGGTGATTACGATGATGTTGATAATGAGGGTGATGAGGATGATGAGAATGAAGGTGATGATGATGTTAATGATGATGGAGATAATACGGGTGGTTTGATGTTGGTGATGATGATAATGAGGGTGATGATGATACTGAGTGTGATAATGAGGGTGGTGTTGATGATGGTGATAATGAGGGTGATGAGTATGATGATAACGAAGGTGATGATGATGGAGATAATGAGGGTGATGATGATAATGAGGGTGATGATGATGATAATGAGGGTGGTGTTGATGCTGACGGTGACGGTGATGATGGTGTTGGTGAGGATTATAATGATGGTGATAATAATGATGGTGATAATGATGGTGAGGATGACGAAGATGATGATGATGATGGTGATGAAGAGAATGAAAATCATATCCTCTTGTAAACCATGGTATAGTTTATATCTGTTCAGTTGAGGCATCATGAAGAGCCTCTATAACTTACATCACTACAGAAGATCTGATCTGTAGGCCCCTCCGTTCATCCAGACATCTGACTGACTGTGGAGAATGTGTTTTCTGTCTCCACATCAGATGCCCAGAGTACATAACAGAGCTCACTGAACAAGACAAAACACGTACTGCTCCCCACATGATATTCTATAACCCAATACACACACACACACACACACACACACACACACACACACACACACACACACACACACACACACACACACACACACACACACACACACACACACACACACACACACAATGTTCCATAACCTAATACAACTGATTCTCTGTAAATCAACCATAATATATGACTGCTGTGATTTGGAGCTCTCTGCCCTCAGAGAAAAGAGGAAAGTGGCCACAGGGGTAAAATGGAGAATTAGATTGTAGCGCACCGTAATGGTGTTTTCTGAGGATGGAAGACAAAATGTTCTCTGAGATGAATGTGTAGGATTTATTTTGAGTTTGTGCATATGTGTATGTGTCAGAGAGGAGAGAGAAAGAGAGAGAGCGAAGAGAGAGAGCAAAAAGAGAGAGGGAGCGAAGAGAGAGAGAGAGACAGAGTGCAAAAAGACAGAGAGAGCAGAGAGAGAGAGCGAAGAGAGAGAGAGTGAGAGAGTGAGCAAAAAGAGAGAGAGACAGAGTGCAAAAAGACAGAGAGAGCAAAAAGAGAGAGAGCGAAGAGAGAGTGCAAAGAGAGAGAGTGTGAAGAGAGAAGCGATAGATGAGAGAAGAGAGCGCAAAGAGAGAGAGAGGTTTTTCAAAGACAGATGCACTAGGTGAAGAGAAATAGAGGACGAGGTCAGAGAAGGAGAAGAACGGGAGTATGCACGTTAAGGAGAGGTTGTCAGAGTACAGAGAAAGAGATGAAACAGGTAGACCGATACAGAGAAAGAGATGAAACAGGTAGACAGATACAGAGATGAAACAGGCAGACAGATACAGAGATGAAACAGGCAGACAGATACAGAGATGAAACAGGCAGACAGATACAGAGGAAGAGATGAAACAGGTAGACCGATACAGAGAAAGAGATGAAACAGGTAGACCGATACAGAGAAAGAGATGAAACAGGTAGACCGATACAGAGAAAGAGATGAAACAGGTAGACCGATACAGAGAAAGAGATGAAACAGGTAGACAGATACAGAGATGAAACAGGTAGACAGATACAGAGATGAAACAGGCAGACAGATACAGAGATGAAACAGGCAGACAGATACAGAGATGAAAGAGGCAGACAGATACAGAGATGAAACAGGCAGACAGATACAGAGATGAAAGAGGCAGACAGATACAGAGATGAAAGTTAAACAGAGAAAGAGAGAGAAGAAAGAGAGAGAGAGAGAGAGAAAGAGAGAGAAGAAAGAGAGAGAGAGAGAGAGAGAGAGAGAGAGAGAGAGAGAGAGAGAAAGAGAGCATCCAATCCATCAGATCAAAACAAATGACAAAAGAGTCAAAACAAAACTAAAATACTTATTGGGAAAGACAAGAAAAAGCACAAAGCTTTCCCTAAATCGACAGTTAGCCAATAGCCAGTCACCTCTAGGCCGTTAGCCAATAGCCAGTCACCTCTAGGCCGTTAGCCAATAGCCAGTCACCTCTAGGCCGTTAGCCAATAGCCAGTCACCTCTAGGCCGTTAGCCAATAGCCAGTCATCTCTAGGCCGTTAGCCGATAGCCAATCACCTCTAGGCCGTTAGCCAATAGCCGGTCACCTCTAGAATGTTAGCCAATAGCCAGTCACCTCTAGAATGTTAGCCAATAGCCAATCACCTCTAGGCCGTTAGCCAATAGCCAGTGAACTTGGTTAATAAAAGTTGATTTCCACTTCCTTCTTTCTCCTCTTCTCTTTCCTCTCTTCTCTTCCCTCCTTCTCCCCCTAAATGTAGTGCTTTTATGCAGCTGTAGTAATCAAATGAAATCACATTGTATTGGTTGCATACACATATTTTGAAGAGCTTATCGCGGGTATTGGGAAATGCTTATGTTCATAGCTCCATCAGTACAGTAATACCTAACAATTCAAAACAATACAAGTAAATCCCAAAAATGCAAGATAGGAATTAAGTAATATATAAATATTAGAACGAGAACTGTCAGATTCTGGAAAATATACAGTACAAGTCAAAAGTTTAGACACACCTACTCATTCAAAGGTTTTCTTTATTTTTTTAAATTATTTTCTACATTGTAGTATAATAGTGAAGACATGGAAAATATGAAATAACACATATGGAATCATGTAGTAACCAAAAAAGTGTTAAACACATTATTACACATATTTTATATTTGAGATTTCTTCAAATTAGCCAACCTTTGCCTTGATGACAGCTTTGCACACTCTTGGCATTCTCTCAAATAGCTTCATGAGGTAGTCGCCTGGAATGCATTTCAATTAACAGATATACCTTGTTAAAAGTTAATTTGTGGATAGTCTTTCCTTTTACTGTCATTATACATCCTCTACTGTAACTACTGTCATTATACATCCTCTATTGTAACTACTGTCATTATACATCCTCTATTGTAACTACTGTCATTATACATCCTCTATTGTAACTACTGTCATTATACATCCTCTACTGTAACTACTGTCATTATACATCCTCTATTGTAACTACTGTCATTATACATCCTCTATTGTAACTACTGTCATTATACATCCTCTACTGTAACTACTGTCATTATACATCCTCTATTGTAACTACTGTCATTATACATCCTCTACTGTAACTACTGTCATTATACATCCTCTACTGTAACTACTGTCATTATACATCCTCTATTGTAACTACTGTCATTATACATCCTCTACTGTAACTACTGTCATTATACATCCTCTACTGTAACTACTGTCATTATACATCCTCTATTGTAACTACTATCATTATACATCCTCTACTGTAACTACTGTCATTATACATCCTCTATTGTAACTACTGTCATTATACATCCTCTACTATAACTACACATCCTCTACTGTAACTACTATCAATCACGTTTCAGGAGAAGATCCAGATGCAGACACTGTTGAAGTAACAAACGTTTATTACTAGAACAGGGGGGCAGGCAAAACGACAGGTCAAGGGCAGGCAGAGGTCAGTTATCTAGATCAGAGATGAAAAGGTACAGAACGGCAGGCAGTCTCGGGGTCAGGGCAGACAGAGGTCAATAATCCAGGGTGGTGTGACAAGGTACAGAACAGCAGGCAGGGTCAGGACAGGCTGAAATGGTCAAAACCGGAATAACTAAAAAACAGGAATTTGAAAAAGACAGGATCAAGGTGAAAAATGCTGCTAGGCTTGACGAACAAAACAAACTGGCAACAGACAAACAGAGATCACAGGTATAAATACACAGGTGATAATGGGGAAGATGGGCAACACTTGGAGGGGGTGGGTGGAGGCAAGCACAAAGACAGGTGAAACGGATCAGGGTATCATCTTCAATGAGTTAAAACCGGTTTGGGCTAGGCGTCCCGCTAGCGGGACAACTTCCGGTGAAACTGGAGGGTGCGCAATTCAAATAAATAATCATTAAAATTATGAATATTAAACATTTAGGTACATACAAGTGTCTTATATCGGTTGAAAGCTTAAATTCTTGTTAATCTAACTGCACTGTCCGACGGCACCCCACATCAAAATATTTTCCCACTGGCACAGGATTCATAAATTTACAAATAACGATTAAATATTCACGTACTTTTTGAAAATCTTACCCTGATTTGTCATCCAAAGGGTACCAGCTATAACATGTAGTGTCGTTTTGTTAGATAGAATCCTTCTTTATATATCCCAAAAAGTCAGTTTAGTTGGCACCATTGATTTGAGTAATGCACTCGTTCAACAGGCAAAGAAAGGAATCTGAAAATCAACCCCTAAACTTTGTTTCAACAAGTCAAAATACATTTCTATTTACTCCTCAGATACCCTAAAATATAATCAAACTATACTACTTCTTACGGAAAGAAGTATGTTCAATAGGAAACCGATTTTAGCATGTGCGTTCTGTCTTCGACGCATGCGCATACGCGAATTTCCAAGACTGTGTCCCTCTACTAAAACTAATTGTTCTTATTTGTTTTGGAAGTTACAAGCCTGAAACCTTGAACATAGACTGCTGACACCCTGTGGAAGCCATAGAAATTGCATCCTAGAATTCAGTATGCCTCCCATTATATTCTCATACATTATATTAACATTCCTACAAACTTCAAAGTGTTTTCTTTCCAATGGTACCAATTAAATGCATATCCTGGCTTCAGGTCCTGTGCAACAGGCAATTTACTTTGGGCATGTCATTCAGGCGGTTGAGAAAAAAGTGGCCTAGCCCTAAGAAGTTTTAACGGCACCATATCCTGTTTCCACTTTACACCCCGAACCTAACTGTACCTGTGATGCTATCACTTACTGAGACGTACTGTACACATTCTACTGTATCCCTGTATGGTCTCCTCTCCATCAAGTTCATCTATTTTTTTATTTTTTTTTAATCTTTATTTTAACAGGGAAAACAGACTGAGACCTGGATCTCTTTTACGGCTGTGCCCTGTGTAAACATGTTGACATATACAGTTTTAGGCATACAGACAAGAACATTTCAAACATACAAAACAAAGACACAATTCAACAGAAACAATCACAGATAACATCATATTGGTCCTCCATAACATTTTTAAAATGGGCAAGGGACACCAGAGTGTCTAACTTAAGTTGGATCTGCAGTTTGTTCCATAAATAAGGCGCAAAGGAACTAAAGGCAGTCCTACCCAACTCTGTGGAGACCGCAGGAGTCTCTAATGTAATCCACATCTGTGATCTGGTTTTAAAATTTGTATATCTAGTGGAAATTAATGATGATATATATGGAGGTAGTTTTAAAAGAAGCGCTTTATAAATAAACAAGAGAGCATGTTGCTCTCGCCTCACAGATCGAGGCCCAACCCACATGTTGATATAGGATACAGTGAGGAGTTTTGTAACTATCACCCGTGATAAACCTGAGTGCACAATGGTAAATAGCATCCAGTGGTTTTAATGTGTTTGCCGATGCATGCATATAGATAATATCACCATAATCTAAAACGGACATAAAAGTAGCCTGCACAATTTGTTTTCTATTTACAAAGGACAGACAAGCCCTGTTTCTATAAAGGAACCCTATCTTGAATTTGAGCTTTTTTCCCAATTCAGTAACATGTTTTTTAAAAGAAAGCCTATCATCTAACCATACCCCTAAATATTTATATGCAGAGACCTGTTTGATTTGAGTACCATCCAAGCTAGTGATTACAAAAGTGTTTCTAACTGAGAGTTTAGACCTAGAAAAAAACATGACATTTGTTTTCTTAGCGTTTAAAACAAGTTTAAGCTGTAAAAGAGACCCCTGTAGTATCCTAAAATCAGACTCCAACTGCATTAAAGCTTGGTCCGCTGTTGGAGCAATAGAGTACATCACTGTGTCATCTGCATATAAATGGAATTTACAATATCTGACATCATCACCAATGTTGTTTATATAAAGTGAGAACAATAGTGGGCCAATTATTGAACCCTGAGGGACCCCTTTAAGTAACTGTAAGGAGTCAGACTTGACCCCGTCGACCATGACGGCCTGAGTTCTATCTTTAAGATAGTCATAAAACCATCGGCAGGCATCTGTGCCCACTCCTATAGATGACAGCTTACTCAAAAGGATAGCATGGTCTACAGTGTCAAAAGCTTTTGACAAATCTACAAACAACGCAGCACAGTGCTTTCTATCATCTAAGGCATTTACAATATCATTTACAACAAGCATAGTGGCCGATGTGGTACTGTGTTTAGATCTAAAACCAGATTGATTGGTGCTAAGAATACTGTTAGCAGAAAGAAAAGACTGTAACTGTTTGTTGACTATAGATTCTAGGATCTTTGCCAGACAAGGGAGCCTAGAGATGGGTCGATAGTTATCCAAATCACTACCGTCACCTCCCTTATGTAATGGCAGAACAAAAGCTGCTTTCCACACCTTAGGGATAATTCCTGTGCTTAATGTTAGATTAAAAATGTGTGTCACTGAACCAGCAATGATAGGTGCAGCACACTTAAGTAAGAACGGGTCTAAATTGTCAGCGCCTAAGGATTTCTTAGTATCAATGGCACACAGGGCAGCTAGAACCTCTGCTTCGGTTATTTTCTGGAAACTAAAAACAGGGTTACCATTTTTCAGAGTAACAGTTGAAAAGCAAGACGAAAAATCAACTAACTGGCCAGTGCCACAATGGCCACTTTTCCTTTCAAATAAAAAACCAGCAGAGATGAAATGCTTATTAAAAGCATCACAAATATCATTTTTTTCACTTAGGATACAGGAATCTGAGGTAATTTGCTTAGGAAGAGAAACAGCAGAATTCCCCCGTTTCAGTGAATTAACGGTTTTCCAGAATTTTGCAGGATCTCCTGCAGAATCTGTCATAGCATTAAGGAAGTAATTTGATTTTGCCTTTTTGACAGCTGCAGTACATTTATTTCTCAATTGCCTAAAAAACAGCCAATCAGCTAGAGTACCTGTTTTCCTCGCCAAGGCCCAGGCCCGATTCTATTGCAGGAAAAGACCTGACAATTCAGGAGAGAACCAAGAACTGGTTTGGTTTCTTACTCTGTGTTTCTTAAGCGGGGCATGTTTATCAGACATAGAGGTAACAATAGAAGAGAAAAAAGCAAGGGCTAAAACCGGGTCCAGAAAGCAGCAAGTGGATAAAAACTCAGAGTGATATAAGTCAAGGGTAAAAGCTTGCTGTGAGAAATGTTTATAATTTCTCTTAGAGATTATACAGGGATCAGAGTGTTTCAGCCTGGTATCTCTAATACAAGCAATAGGGCAGTGGTCACTGATATCATTTGCAAAAACCCCACTGGCTGTGTATTTATGGGGGGTATTTGTTAGAATAATGTCTAGTAGAGTAGATTTTACTGGGTTCTTAAAGTTGGGACGGGTTGGTTTAGTTATCAGCTGAGTTAGATTTAGCTCAGTACAAATGTATTTTAATTTATCGGATACTGGTGAAAGCCAATCCAGGTTAAAATCTCCCAAAATCAGTAATTCAGAGTTTGCATAATTAGACAGTATATCAGATAATTTGCATAGAGTACAAGGAGGAGCTGAGGGGGTGCGATATACCCCTCCTAGAGTTAAACGAGCATTATTACCAAGTACCAAATTTAAAACTAGACATTCATATTGCTTTGGGACAGAGGTTGATATGGACACAGAAACATTTAGGCAGCATTTTACATAAATCGCGATACCACCACATCTACCAACTCTGTCAGCTCTATAAATATTGTACCCAATCAACTGAACATCTGAATCAGGCACAGAATCACACAGCCACGATTCAGATACAACCGATACGTCAACATTTGATTGTGAGACCAAAATTTCAATAAAGTCCAACTTTTGTATCAGGCTTCTAGCATTCAAATGAATTATTCCAATGCCATTGCTACAGGAATTCATATCAGATGGAGTATCCAAGGTAGCACCTGAAGCTGCACTGGATGAGCAATAAACCATTTTCGAGCTATTGACAGAGCTCAATTTTATGGGGACAAGATTACTAATAACAATACCTCTCTGCATGTGAGTAGTATTCGCAATACGGTGATTGGACAATAATCTAGGAATTGCAGAAAGGTTGTTAGCTGTAGTTTGTTCCATATTTGTAATTGAGGGACTAATTAATGAGACTGGGAGAGGAGCATTGAACGTAGTCTGATAGGGGAGCGTACAATCCCAAAAGTCAACCCCCGAAAATACACATTTACAGTGTTAGTTGTTGGTTAGCTAGCTAGATATTTTTTTTTTGCCATATTAGCGTATAGAGGTGTGACTCCTCAAAACAAAACATGGTATCAAGAATAAGATAAAACTAGCTGAAACGAGCCACCTGCGATTCACCACATCAGCTTATTTTCATTGTTGCTCGCTGTCTTACCATCCAGAATCATAACGACACACGTCCTTCTGGCCCTTTGTCAGCTAACCCCTCTGTGGTCACATGCTTTTGTGTAAGCGTTTACTTTAAGTAACATAACCATAGACCACTTAAACCGGTACAACCCTTCCACTCACGGGTGGCCAAAATTAACTAACTGAAAGCTACTGAGCCACGCCTCAAATATCATTTCTGTGGGCCTTGCCTTTCGAGTGAATTCCAGAGTTACCACCCATGACTGTATTTGTTAGTGACAGAGACATGGTTGTTGAATTCGTTTGTTTTCAGTCCTGTGGCCTTCACTAAGTCAGTTAGTAAGTGAAAGTTATCATTAAAATGTAACTCTTTATGGTAACACATGACATAGGCCTGGTTTTACCCTAATACAATGGCTTGAAACACTTTGTTTGCTGGTTTGCAAAAGCGATGTGTAATTCCTCTTGGAAATCCTGCCAAAGTTAGGATATCCAACAGTTGGGATTTTCATTCACCTGCAACCTGCATTCAGAATGACAGAGTTAATGTAATACTTACAGAGTTAATTTAACACCTGATTCAACACTAGAAATGTTACCTTGAACAATCAACACTAGGTAACACTGGCCATTTTGCTGTCTTTTTTAATTAATGGCACCATGTCCTAAGGTGCATCCAAAAACACACAAGGCATAGGCTCTGGTCAAATCTAGTGCACTATATAGGGAATAGGGTGCCATAGGCTCTGGTCAAATCTAGTGCACTATATAGGGAATAGGGTGCCATAGGCTCTGGTCAAATCTAGTGCACTATATAGGGAATAGGGTGCTATGGGCTCTGGTCAAAACTAGTGCACTATATAGGGAATAGGGTGCCTTTTCAGACTCTACCCTTCCCTCATTTCATCATATCCTCACTACCCCAGCTTCTGTCTCAAGAGGCGCCAGTCTTGTCAGTTAATTCATAATGTGGTAGAGTTGAGTTGAGCTGAGCTGAGTACCTGTTGCCATGGTTTCCCTATATGTTAGACAGATATAGCGTGAGCTTCAGCTTGACAGGTGCTTCAGTTGAGAGTTCCACTTGTCGAACCTCCAGAACTCTGGTGGGAGTTCTGTCAGATGGAATTGGAACCAAACGGAACACACGGCAGATCCTCTCTGTCATAGGTATAGAGTCAAACAATACCTTACTGTAAACTGACTTACTGTAGTTCTGTATTTCTAATGTTGATGTAAACCCGTTCTCTCTTCCTTTTGCTTCCTTTCTCCCTCCCTTCTTCTCACCTCCCCCCTCTCTCCCTCCCTTTCTCTCCCTTCCCCCTACTCCCACCTCCCCTTCTTCCCCCCTCTATCCTTCCCTCCCCTCTACCTCACCTTTTCTCTCTCTCCTTCCCCCTCTCTCTCTCTCTTTCCCCTCCTTCCCCTCTCCCCCTCCTCCCCCTCTCCCTCCAGTTTGTAGCACAGCCCAACTGTCAGCAGCTGCTGGCGTCTCGCTGGTACGATGAGTTCCCAGGCTGGAGACGTCGTCACTGGGGAGGGAAGTTCCTCACCTGTGTCTTCCTCAGCCTCCTCTTCCCTGTCTTCTCCCTCTGCTACCTCATAGCCCCGAAGAGCCGCTATGGACTTTTCATCAGGCAAGTAGACTACCGGTTAGTGACCGGAAGGTTGCTGGTTAGATAGGCGGGCAGGCAAGCGGAGTGTTGCCAGTTTGAATCCTGAGGTCTGACTTGAGCGAAATGGAAGTTTAATTTCTATTAGACAATAAAGTAATAATGATTATTCTCCTCATCCTCTCCCCCTCCTCCTATTCCCCTCTCCTCCTCCACCTCCCACCCTCCTCTACCCCTTCCTCTCTCCCCCTCCTCCTATTCCCCTCTCCTCCTCCTATTCCCCTCTCCTCCTCCTATTCCTCCTCTTCCCCTCTCCTCCTCCTATTCCCCTCCTCCTATTCCCCTCTCCTCCTCCTATTCCCCTCTCCTCCTCATCCTCTCCCCCTCCTCCTATTCCCCTCTCCTCCTCCTATTCCCCTCGCCTCCTCCACCTCCCACCCTCCTCTACCCCTTCCTCTCTCCCTCTCCTCCTATTCCCCTCTCCTCCTCCTATTCCCCTCTCCTCCTCCTATTCCCCTCTCCTCCTCCTATTCCCCTCTCCTCCTCCACCTTCCACCCTCCTCTACCCCTTCCTCTCTCCTCCTCCTCCTATTCCCCTCTCCTCCTCCACCTCCCACCCTCCTCTACCCCTTCCTCTCTCCTCCTCCTCCTATTCCCCTCTCCTCCTCCACCTCCCACCCTCCTCTACCCCTTCCTCTCTCCCCCTCCTCCTATTCCCCTCTCCTCCTCCTATTCCCCTCTCCTCCTCCTATTCCCCTCTCCTCCTCCACCTCCCACCCTCCTCTACCCCTTCCTCTCTCCTCCTCCTCCTCTTCCCCTCTCCTCCTTCTCTTCCTCTCTCCTCCTCTTCCCCTCTCATCCTCCTCCCCCCTCTCCTCCTCCCTCTCTTCCTCCTTCTCCTCCTCTTCCCCTCTCCTCTTCCTCCTCCCCCATCAGGAAGCCCTTCATCAAGTTTATCTGCCACACAGCATCCTACCTCACCTTTCTGTTCCTGCTCCTGCTGGCATCACAGCATATAGTGACTACAGAACCGGACAGACAGGGGCCAGCACCTACTACTGTAGAATGGATGATACTGCCCTGGGTACTGGGTGAGTGGAGGGGGTGGAATGAATGGGTAATATTGCACAGTGTACTGGGTGAGTGGAGAGGGTAGAATGAATGGGTGATATTGCCCAATGTACTGGGTGAGTGGAGAGGGTGGAATGAATGGGTGATATTGCCCAGTGTACTAAGTGAGTGGAGAGGGTGGAAGGAATGGGTGATATTGCCCAGTGTACCGGGTGAGTGGAGGGGGTGGAAGGAATGGGTGATATTGCCCAGTGTACTAAGTGAGTGGAGGGGGTGGAATGAATGGGTGATATTGCCCAGTGTACTGGGTGAGTGGAGGGAATGGGTGATATTGCCCAGTGTACTGGGTGAGTGGAGGGAATGGGTGATATTGCCCAGTGTACTGGGTGAGTGGAGGGAATGGGTGATATTGCCCAGTGTACTGGGTGAGTGGAGGGAATGGGTGATATTGCCCAGTGTACTGGGTGAGTGGAGGGAATGGGTGATATTGCCCAGTGTACTGGGTGAGTGGAGGGAATGGGTGATATTGCCCAGTGTACTGGGTGAGTGGAGGGAATGGGTGATATTGCCCAGTGTACTGGGTGAGTGGAGGGAATGGGTGATATTGCCCAGTGTACTGGGTGAGTGGAGGGAATGGGTGATATTGCCCAGTGTACTGGGTGAGTGGAGGGAATGGGTGATATTGCCCAGTGTACTGGGTGAGTGGAGGGAATGGGTGATATTGCCCAGTGTACTGGGTGAGTGGAGGGAATGGGTGATATTGCCCAGTGTACTGGGTGACTGGAGGGAATGGGTGATATTGCCCAGTGTACTGGGTGAGTGGAGGGAATGGGTGATATTGCCCAGTGTACTGGGTGAGTGGAGGGAATGGGTGATATTGCCCAGTGTACTGGGTGACTGGAGGGAATGGGTGATATTGCCCAGTGTAGTGGGTGACTGGAGGGAATGGGTGATATTGCCCAGTGTACTGGGTGAGTGGAGGGAATGGGTGATATTGCCCAGTGTACTTCTATCATTCACTTTCTAGCTTGGTCTTTACCTCTCTTCCCTTCATCTCCCCTTTCCTCCATCTATTTATCTCTCTCCATATCTCTTCTTTCTCTCTCTCTCTCTTTCTCTCTCCACTTTTCTTCATCTATGTATCTCTCCATATCTCTCTCTCTTGCTCTCTCTCTCTCCATATCTCTCTCTCTGCATATCTCTCTCTCTGCATATCTCTCTCTCTTTCTCTACATATCTCTTTCTCTCCCACACTACTTTCTCTCACTCTTTAACTCTCTCCCTCTCCCCCTTTTCCATCTCTCTCTCTCTCTCACACTACTTTATCTCTCTCTTTCGCTCCCCCCTCTCTCTTTTTAACTCTCTCTCTCTCCATATCTCTCTTAATCTCTCTCCCTCTCCCCCTTTCCATCTCTCTCCCTATCTCACACTACTTTCTCTTTCGCTCCCCCCTCTCTCTTTTTAACTCTCTCTCTCTCCATCTCTTTCTGTGTTTCTTGCTGTAGGTTTTATCTGGACAGAGATCAAACAGATGTGGGATGGAGGGTTCCAAGACTATATACATGACTGGTGGAACCTCATGGACTTCGTCATGAACTCTCTGTACCTGGCTACTATATCACTGAAGATAGTGGCCTATACCAGGGTAAACACACACACGCACACACAGGGATACAAACATACAGGGATACACACACACACACACGCACACGCGCACACAGGGATACACACACACACAGGGATACACACACACACACACACGCGCACACAGGGATACACACATGCAGGGATACACACACACACACACAGGGATACACACATGAACAAATACACACGCAGGGATACACACACACAGGGATACACACGCACACACTCACAAACAGGGATACACACATACACACACACACACACACACACACACACACACACACACACAGAGAGAGAGAGAGTTGCCTAGACCCAGGGATACACACACACACACACACACACACACACACACACGCACACAGGGATACACACATGAACAAATACACACGCAGGGATACACACACACAGGGATAAACACGCACACACTCACAAACAGGGATACACACATACACACACACACACACACACACACACACACAGAGAGAGAGAGTTGCCTAGACCCAGGGATACACACACACATAGGCATACACACTCACACACAGGGATATACACACACACACACACACACACACACACACACACACACACACACACACACACAGGGATACACACATACACACACACACACACACACACACACACAGGCATACACACACACACATGCACAAACACACACAGGGATACACATATACACACATACACAGGCATACACACATACATACACACACACACACGCAAACAGGCATACACACACACATACACACAAACAAACAGGTATTCACACACAGGCATACACACACATACACACACACATACACACACATACACACACACACAGACAGTTGCCTAGACCAGTTAACTAGTGGAATTTGTAGCACCTGTTTCATTTAACATTTTACATTTTCATCAAATGCTGTCTCCATTTCCTTTCACAGGAAATCATTTCACACTTCCTCAGACTTAACTTCCAATCCCAGAGTTTATTCAGCCTTATGAAAAGCCTTTTTACAAGGTTTGACTTCAGAGAGGAAGAGCACTATCACATCTAACTGATTTCATGAAAGATCTATTTTCTTTGCTAAGCCATTTGAACTCCTATTCAAGCTATGAGAGAGAGAGAGAGAGAGAGAGAGAGAGAGAGAGAGAAGGGTGGCATTGCACTCTTACGCTCTTCGCAATTCCATTCGATGAAGAAAGCTATATTTTTATGAAAAATTAACTCTTTCTCTCCCTCTCTCTCTATCATCTCTCCCCCTTACTTTTTTTCTGTCTCCCTCCCTCCCCTCCCCTCCCCTCCTCTCTCTCTCTCTCTCTCTCTCTCTCTCTCTCTCTCTCTCTCTCTCTCTCTCTCTCTCTCTCTCTCTCTCTCTCTCTCCAGTACAGTGGCTGTAAGCCCAGGAACCAGTGGGAGATGTGGCATCCCACCCTGGTAGCTGAGGCTGTGTTTGCCATTGCCAACATCTTCAGTTCTCTTCGTCTCATCTCCCTGTTCACAGCTAACTCCCACCTGGGACCTCTACAGATCTCCCTGGGACGAATGCTGCTGGACATCCTCAAGTTCCTCTTCATCTACTGTCTGGTGAGTGAAACACACACACACACACACACACACACACACACACACACACACACACACACACACACACACACACACACACACACACACACACACACACACACACACACACATACAGACAATAATAAAGTTACACATACGTAAACCCATAAGCCTTTTCTAGATTAATTAATGCCATTGAAGTGTCTCCAAAATAATGTATTTGCTTTCATGTTCCTCTTGGGTCTCTTGGGTGATATCTGACATTCTTCTATCCCTCATGAAACGAACATAAATGTTCAATATACGCACGAGCACCCACACCCACCCACACACACACACACACACACACGCACAAAAAGCTTATTTCTTATTTATTTTATTATTTTTTTTAAATGTTGTTTATATCCATGTTAGTGAGCATTTCTCCTTTGCCAAGATTATCCATCCACCTGACAGGTGTGGCATATATAGAAGCTGATTAAATAGCATGATCATTACACAGGTGCACCTTGTGCTGGGGACAATAAAAGGCCACTCTAAAATGTGCAGTTGTCACACAACACAATGCCACAGATGTCTCAAGTTTTGAGGGGGCGTGAAATTGGCATGCTGTCTTCAGGAATGTCCACCAGAGCTGTTGACAGAGAACTAATTGTTAATTTCTTTATCATAAGCCACCTCCAACATTGCTTTGGAGAATAAGAAAGTCCAACCGGCCTTATAATTACAGACCACGTGTAACCACTCCAGCCCAGGAACTCCACATCCGTCTTCAACCGTCTGTGACCAGTACTGCTGATGGAACTGAGGGGTTTTGCACAACTGAAGAATTTCAGCGCAAACTGTCAGAAACCATCTCAGGGAAGCTCATCTCCGTGCTAGTTGTCCTCACCAGGGTCTTGACCTGACTGCAGTTTGGTGTCGTAACTGACTTCAGTGGGCAAATGCTCACCTTTGATGGCCACTGGCCCGCTGGAGAAGTGTGCTCTTCACGAATGAATCCTGGTTTCAAACTGTACCGGGCAGATGGCGTCATCTGGGCGAGTGGTTTGCTGATGTCAACGTTGTGAACAGAGTGCCCCATGGTGGCGGTGGGGTTATGGTATGGGGCAGGCATAATCTACGGACTACAAACACAATAGCATTTTCTTTTGGGGATTTTGAATGCACAGAGATACCGTGATGAGATCCTGAGGCCCATTGTGTTGTGCCATTCATCCACCGCCATCACCTCATGTTTCAGCATGATAATGCACTGCCCCATGTCGCAAGGATCTGTACACAATTCCTGGAAGCTGAAGAAGTCCCAGTTTTTCCATGGCCTGCATACTCACCAGACATGTCACCCATTGAGCATGTTTGGGATGCTCTGGATCAACGTGTATGACAGCGTGTTCCAGTCCCGCTGATGTCCAGCCACTTTTCACAGCCATTGAAGAGAAGTGAGACAACATTCCACAGGCCACAATCAACAGCCTCATCAATTATATTCGACGGTGATGTGTCACGCTACATGAGGCAAGTGGTGGTCACACCAGATACTGACTGGTCTTCTGATCCAGTCCCCTACTTTTTTTTTAAGGTATCTGTTACCAACAGATGCACATCTGTATTCCCAGAATCAATAGATCAGGGCCTAATGAAGTTATTTCAATTGACTGATTTCCTAATATGAACTGTTTTTCAGTAAAATCTTTGAAATTGTTGCATGGTGCGTTTTATATTTTGTTTAGTGTATGTCCGTTGCATAAATGGATCCTTAAACTGGGGCGGCAGGTAGCCTTGCGGTTCAGAGCGTTGGGCAAGGAACCGAAAAGTTCGCTGGATCAAGCCGGCAAATTGGAAAAATCTGCAGTTCTGCCCTTGAGCAAGGCATTCAACAGCAACTGCTCCCTGGGCGCCAAATTACTTCGATTAAAGCAGCCCCCCTCACGCATCTCTGACACATTTCGGTTGAATGCCTTCAGCTGTGCAAATGACTCAGTTATTCCCTTTACCTGTTCCTCTATGTATTGTGGTTCTAGGTGTTGCTGGCGTTTGCCAACGGGCTGAACCAGCTCTACTTCTACTATGAGACAAAGGCCTCAGACGAGAAGGGCAAGTGTAAAGGCATCCGCTGTGTCGAGCAGAACAACGCTTTCTCCACGTGAGTTTCATGATGTGTGTGCACTTGTGTGTGTGTGTGTGTGTGTGTGTGTGTGTGTGTGTGTGTGTGTGTGTGGTAGAATTGTCCAAATATAATTATAATCTCTCTCCCTCCTCCCTCCCTCCTTCCTCTAGGTTGTTCGAGACGCTCCAGTCTCTGTTCTGGTCTATCTTCGGTCTGATCAGTCTGTATGTGACTAACGTAGATGCGGACCATCAGTTTACAGAGTTTGTAGGGGCCACCATGTTTGGAACCTATAATATAATCTCTCTGGTGGTTCTACTAAACATGCTGATTGCCATGATGAACAATTCCTATCAACACATCGCTGTGAGTACTACTACTACTATACTGCAACTATACTACAACTATACTAGCACTATACTACAACTGTACTACTACTCTACTACCACTCTGCTACAACTATACTACCAATATACTACTTCTATCCCACAACTACATCACAGCTATACCACCACTATGCCACAGCTATACTACTACTATACTACAGCTATACTGCAACTGTACTACCACCACACTACAATTATACTGCTGCTACACTACAACTATACTGCAATTATACTACCACTATACTACAACCATACTACAATTATACTACCACTATACCACCACGATACTACTGATATACTGTCATTATAATATTACTATACCCCACTATACTACCACTATACTGCCACTATACTGCATATATGCTGCTACTATACTACCAGTATATTACCACTATACTGCCACTATACTGCATATATGCTGCTACTATACTACCAGTATATTACCACTATACTGCCACTATACTGCATATATGCTGCTACTATACTACCAGTATATTACCACTATACTGCCACTATACTGCCAGCGTACTATTGCTATACTGTCTAGATACTACCGCAAACTACCACTATACTACCACTATACTGTGACTATACTGTCACTATACGACCGCCATACTATCGCTATACTACCACTATACTACCGCCATGCTGCTGTACTATACCGCTGCTATACTGATGCTATACTACCACTATACTGCAAATATGCTGCCACTATACTGCAGCTATACTACCACTATACTGCATCTATGCTGCCACTATACTGCAGCTATACTACCGCCATGCTGCTGTACTATACCGCTGCTATACTGATGCTATACTACCGCTATACTGCATATATGCTGCCACTATACTGCAGCTATACTACCACTATACTACCGCCATGCTGCTGTACTATACCGCTGCTATACTGATGCTATACTACCACTATACTGCATATATGCTGCCACTATACTGCAGCTATACTACCGCCATGCTGCTGTACTATACCGCTGCTATACTGATGCTATACTACCGCTATACTGCATATATGCTGCCACTATACTGCAGCTATACTACCACTATACTGCATCTATGCTGCCACTGTACTATCGCTATACTGTATCTATACTACCACTGTACTACCACAATACTGCCTCTATACTATCACTATATGCACACGTTCCAGCAGGTATATCTCACTGATCATCCCCAAAGCCAACACCTCGTTTGGCCGCCTTTCCTTCCAGTTCTCTGCTGCCAGTGACTGGAACGAATTGCAAATATCGCTGAAGTTGGTGACCTTTATTTCCCTCACCAACTTTAAACATCAGCTACGTGAGCTGCTAACCGATCGCTGCAGCTGTACATAGTCTATCTGTAAATTGCCCACCCAATCTACCTACCTCATCCCCATACTGTTTTTATTTTATTTACTTTTCTGCTCTTTTGCACACCAGTATTTCTACTTGCACATCATCATATGCTCATTTATCACTCTAGTGTTAATCTGCTAAATTGTAATTATTCGCTCCTATGGCCTATTTATTGCCTACCTCCTCATGCCTTTTGCACACACTGTATATAGACTTTCTTTTTTTTCTAATGTGTCATTGACTTGTTTATTGTGTTATTGGCTTGTTTATTGTTTACTCCATGTGTAACTCTGTGTTGTTGTCTGTTTTTATACTGCTTTGCTTTATCTTGGCCAGGTCGCAGTTGTAAATGAGAACTTGTTCTCAACTAGCCTACCTGGTTAAGTAAAAGTGAAATAAAAAAAAATATTAAAAAAATAGTACCAATATGCTACTATACTATGCTACCACTATACTACCACTATACTACCACATTCCTGACACTGTACTGCATCTGTGCCACCACTATACTACCACTATACTGTCTCTGTACTACCAATATACTATCGCTACACTATCACTATACTATCACTATACTGCCACTATACCACCACTATGCTATCACTACACTACCACTATATTACCACTATACTGCATCAATACTAACACTGCACTTACACTGTACTACCACTATACTACCACTTTACTGCCACTGTACTATCGCCATATCAAATCAAATCAAATTTATTTATATAGCCCTTCGTACATCAGCTGAAATCTCAAAGTGCTGTACAGAAACCCAGCCTAAAACCCCAAACAGCAAGCAATGCATGTGAAAGAAGCACGGTGGCTGGGAAAAACTCCCTAGGAAAAACTCCTGAGAAAGGCCAAAAACCTAGGAAGAAACCTAGAGAGGAACCAGGCTATGAGGGGTGGCCAGTCCTCTTCTGGCTGTGCCGGGTGGATATTATAACAGAACATGGTCAAGATGTTAAAATGTTCGTAAATGACCAGCATGGTCAAATAATAATAATCATAGTAATTGTCGAGGGTGCAACAAGCACGTCCGGTGAACAGGTCAGGGTTCCGTAGCCGCAGGCAGAACAGTTGAAACTGGAGCAGCAGCATGGCCAGGTGGACTGGGGACAGCAAGGAGTCATCATGCCAGGTAGTCCTAGGGCTCAGGTCCTCCGAGAGAAAGAAAGAAAGAAAGAAAGAAAGAAAGAAAGAAAGAGAGAATTAGAGAGAGCATATTTACATTCACACAGGACACTGGATAAGACAAGAGAATACTCCAGATGTAACAGACTGACCCTAGCCCCCCGACACATAAACTACTGCAGCATAAATACTGGAGGCTGAGACAGGAGGGATCAGAAGACACTGTGGCCCCATCCGATGATACCCCCGGACAGGGCCAAACAGGCAGGATATAACCCCACCCACTTTGCCAAAGCACAGCCCCCACACCACTAGAGGGATATCTACAACCACCAACTTACCGTCCGAAGACAAGGCCGAGTATAGCCCACAAAGATGTCTGCCACGGCACAACCCAAGGGGGGGGCGCCAACCCAGACAGGAAGACCACGTCAGTGGCTCAACCTACTCAAGTGACGCACCCCTCCCATGGACGGCATGGAAGAACACCAGTAAGTCAGTGACTCAGCCCCTGTAAAAGGGTTAGAGGCAGAGAATCCCAGTGGGAAGAGGGGAACCGACAAGGCAGAGACAGCAAGGGCGGTTCGTTGCTCCAGCCTTTCCGTTCACCTTCACACTCCTGGGCCAGACTATACTTAATCATAGGACCTACTGAAGAGATAAGTCTTCAGTAAAGACTTAAAGGTTGAGACTGAGTCTGCGTCTCTCACATGGGTAGGCAGACCATTCCATAAAAATGGAGCTCTATAGGAGAAAGCCCTACCTCCAGCCGTTTGCTTAGAAATTCTAGGGACAATTAGAAGGCCTGCGTCTTGTGACCGTAGCGTACGTGTAGGTATGTACGGCAGGACCAAATCGGAAAGATAGGTAGGAGCAAGCCCATGTAATGCTTTGTAGGTTAGCAGTAAAACCTTGAAATCAGCCCTTGCCTTAACAGGAAGCCAGTGTAGGGAAGCTAGCACTGGAGTAATATGATCAAATTTTTTGGTTCTAGTCAGGATTCTAGCAGCCGTATTTAGCACTAACTGAAGTTTGTTTAGTGCTTTATCCGGGTAGCCGGAAAGTAGAGCATTGCAGTAGTCGAGCCTAGAAGTAACAAAAGCATGGATTAATTTTTCTGCGTCATTTTTGGACAGAAAGTTTCTGATTTTTGCAATGTTACGTAGATGGAAAAAAGCTGTCCTTGAAGCAGTCTTGATATGTTCTTCAAAAGAGAGATCAGGGTCCAGAGTAACGCCGAGGTCCTTCACAGTTTTATTTGAGACGACTGTACAACCATCCAGATTAATTGTCAGATTCAACAGAAGATCTCTTTGTTTCTTGGGACCTAGGACAAGCATCTCTGTTTTGTCCGAGTTTAAAAGTAGAAAATTTGCAGCCATCCACTTCCTTATGTCTGAAACACAGGCTTCTAGCGAGGGCAATTTTGGGGCTTCACCATGTTTCATTGAAATGTACAGCTGTGTGTCGTCCGCATAGCAGTGAAATTTAACATTATGTTTTCGAATGACATCCCCAAGAAGTAAAATATATAGTGAAAACAATAGTGGTCCTAGAACGGAACCTTGAGGAACACCGAAATTTACAATTGATTTGTCAGAGGACGAACCATTCACAGAGACAAACTGATATCTTTCCGACAGATAAGATCTAAACCAGGCCAGAACTTGTCCATGTAGACCAATTTGGGTTTCCAATCTCTCCAAAAGAATGTGGTGATCGATGGTATCAAAAGCGGCACTAAGATCTAGGAGCACGAGGACAGATGCAGAGCCTCGGTCTGACGTCATTAAAAGGTCATTTACCACCTTCACAAGTGCAGTCTCAGTGCTATGATGGGGTCTAAAACCAGACTGAAGCGTTTCGTATACATTGTTTGTCTTCAGGAAGGCAGTGAGTTGCTGCGCAACAACTTTTTCTAAAATTTTTGAGAGGAATGGAAGATTCGATATATAGGCCGATAGTTTTTTATAATTTCTGGGTCAAGATTCGGCTTTTTCAAGAGAGGCTTTATTACTGCCATTTTTAGTGAGCTTGGTACACATCCGGTGGATAGAGAGCCGTTTATTATGTTCAACATAGGAGGGCCAAGCACAGGAAGCAGCTCTTTCAGTAGTTTAGTTGGAATAGGGTCCAGTATGCAGCTTGAGGGTTTGGAGGCCATGATTATTTTCATCATTGTGTCAAGAGATATAGTACTAAAACACTTTAGTATCTCCCTTGAGCCAGGGTCCTGGCAGAGTTGTGCAGACTCTGGACAATGAAGCCCTGGAGGAATACCCAGATTTAAAGATGAGTCCGTAATTTGCTTTCTAATGATCATGATCTTTTCCTCAAAAAAGTTCATAAATTTATTACTGCTGAAGTGAAAGCCATCCTCCATTTGCGAATGCTGCTTTTTAGTTAGCTTTGCGACAGTGTCAAAAAGAAATTTCGGATTGTTCTTATTTTCCTCAATTAAGTTGGAAAAATAGGATGATCGTGCAGCAGTGAGGGCTCTTCGATACTGCACGGTACTGTCTTTCCAAGCTAGTCGGAAGACTTCCAGTTTAGTGTGGCGCCATTTCCGTTCCAATTTTCTGGAAGCTTGCTTCAGAGCTCGTGTATTTTCTGTATACCAGGGAGCTAGTTTCTTATGACAGATGTTTTTAATTTTTAGGGGTGCAACTGCATCTAGGGTATTGCGCAAGGTTGAATTGAGTTCCTCGGTTAGGTGGTTAACTGATTCTTGTCCTCTGACGTCCTTGGGTAGGCAGAGGGAGTCTGGAAGGGCATCAAGGAATCTTTGGGTTGTCTGAGAATTTATAGCACGACTTTTAATCTTCCTTGGTTGGGGTCTGAGCAGATTATTTGTTGCAATTGTAAACGCAATAAAATGGTGGTCCGATAATCCAGGATTATGAGGAAAAACATTAAGATCCACAACATTTATTCCATGGGACAAAACTAGGTCCAGAGTATGACTGTGGCAGTGAGTAGGTCCAGAGACATGTTGGACAAAACCCACTGAGTCGATGATGGCTCCGAAAGCCTTTTGGAGTGGGTCTGTGGACTTTTCCATGTGAATGTTAAAGTCACCAAAAATTAGAATATTATCTGCTATGACTACAAGATCCGATAGGAATTCAGGGAACTCAGTAAGGAACACTGCATATGGCCCAGGAGGCCTGTAAACAGTAGCTATAAAAAGTGATTGAGTTGGCTGCATAGATTTCATGACTAGAAGCTCAAAAGACGAAAACGTCATTGTTTTTTTTTTGTAAATTGAAATTTGCTATCGTAAATGTTAGCAACACCTCCGCCTTTGCCGGATGCACGGGGGGTTTGGTCACTAGTGTAACCAGGGGGTGAGGCCTCATTTAACACAGTAAATTCATCAGGCTTAAGCCATGTTTCAGTCAGGCCAATCACATCAAGATTATGATCAGTGATTAGTTCATTGACTATAACTGCCTTGGAAGTGAGGGATCTAACATTAAGTAACCCAATTTTGAGATGTGAAGTATCACAATCTCTTTCAATAATGGCAGGAATGGAGGAGGTCTTTATACTAGTAAGATTACTGAAGCGAACACCGCCATTTTTAATTTTGCCCAACCAAGATCGAGGCACAGACACGGTCTCAATGGGGAAAGCTGAGCTGACTACGCTAACTGTGCTAGTGGCAGACTCCACTAAGCTGGCAGGCTGGCTAACAGCCTGTTGCCTGGCCTGCACCCTATTTCATTGTGGAGCTAGAGGAGTTAGAGCCCTGTCTATATTCGTAGATAAGATGAGAGCACCCCTCCAGCTAGGATGGAGTCCGTCACTCCTCAGCAGGCCAGGCTTGGTCCTGTTTGTGGGTGAATCCCAGAAAGAGGGCCAGTTATCTACAAATTCTATCTTTTGGGAGGGGCAGAAAACAGTTTTCATCCAGCGATTGAGTTGTGAGACTCTGCTGTAGAGCTCATCACTCCCCCTAACTGGGAGGGGGCCAGAGACAATTACTCGATGCCGACATATCTTTCTAGCTGATTTACACGCTGAAGCTATATTGCGCTTGGTGACCTCTGACTGTTTCATCCTAACATCGTTGGTGCCGACGTGGATAACAATATCTCTATACTCTCTACACTCGCCAGTTTTAGCTTTAGCCAGCACCGTCTTTAGATTAGCCTTAACGTCGGTAGCCCTGCCCCCTGGTAAACAGTGTATGATCGCTGGATGATTAGTTTTAAGTCTAATACTGCGGGTAATGGAGTCGCCAATGACTAGGGTTTTCAATTTGTCAGAGCTAATGGTGGGAGCCGTCGGCGTCTCAGACCCCACAACGGGAGGAGCAGAGACCAGAGAAGTCTCGGCCTCCGACTCCGACTCGCTTAACGGGGAGAACCGGTTGAAAGTTTCTGTCGGCTGAATAAGCGACACCGGTTGAGCATTCCTACAGCGTTTCCCTCCAGAAGCCATGAGAAAGATGTCCGGCTGCGGGGACCGTGCGAGGGGGTTTATACTAACGTTACTATCTGTACTTGCTGGTGGCACAGACGCTGTTTCATCCTTTCCTACACTGAAATGACCCTTGCCTAACGATTGCGTCTGAAGCTGGGCTTGCAGCACAGCTATCCTTGCCGTAAGGCGATCGTTCTCCTGTATATTATGAGTACAACGACTGCAATTAGAAGGCATCATGTTAATGTTACTTAGCTTCGGCTGTTTGAAGTCCTGACGAACCATGTCCAGATAAAACCTCCGGGGTAGGAGAGTTGAATGAAAAAAAAGTGAGTGAGGGAAAAAGTAAAAATATACGGTAATGAAAAAGTAAAAACCGTCAGGTAGCAAAGTAAAAACGGCAACAAAAACGCACAACAGCGTAAACAAGTCTGCAAGTTGTGACCGGAAACAGGAAACAGGAAATAATACTGTCTCTATACAACCACTATACTGCTACTATACTGCCTCTGTACTGCCTCTGCACTGCCTCTGCACTGCCTCTGCACTGCCTCTGTACTACCACTATACCACCACTATACTACAACTATACCGCCAGTATACGACCACTATGCTACTATACTATACTGCTGCTATGCTGCCACTATACTATCAATATACTGCCACTATACCACCACTATACTACCACTATATGACCACTATACTGCCTTTATACTACCACTATACTACCACTATACTACTGCTGTGCTGCCAATATACTATCACTATACTGCCACTATACCACCACTACACTACCACTATATTACCACTATACTGCATCTATACTAACACTGTACTTACACTGTACTGCCACAATACTACCACTTTACTGCCACTGTACTATTGCTATACTGTCTCTATACAACCACTATACTGCCTCTATACTGCCTCTGTACTGCCTCTGTACTGCCTCTGTACAACCACTATGCTGTCTCTATACTACTACTATACTACCATTATACTGCCACTATGCTACTATACTATACCACCCCTATACGACAACAATACTACCACTATACCACGACTACGCTACTATACCACCACTATACCGCCTCTATACTGCCTCTATACTGCCTCTATGCTAATATACTATACT
This sequence comes from Salmo trutta, assembly GCF_901001165.1. Classification (NCBI taxonomy): domain Eukaryota; kingdom Metazoa; phylum Chordata; class Actinopteri; order Salmoniformes; family Salmonidae; genus Salmo; species Salmo trutta. The sequence continues at coordinate 90,724,257 of NC_042968.1, read as the reverse complement.
GCCGCTATACTACCACTATACTACCGCTATACTACCGCGATGCTACTATACTATATCACCGCTATACTACCACTATGCTACTATACTGCCACAATACTACCACTATGCTACTATACTATGCCACCACTATACTACTGCTATACTGCCACTATAATACCACTATACTACCACTGTGCTACTATACTATACCACCAATATACTGCCACTATACTACCACTGTGCTGCCTCTATACTACTACTATACTACTGGTATACTATCGCTATACTGCCATAGGGCAGTATACTATACATTATACTATTATATATACCATTATACTATACACTACAGACCCTGGTTTGATTCCAGGCTGTTTTACAACTATGTGAGTCTCATAGGGCAGCGCACAATTGGCACAGCATCATCCGGGTTTGGCCAGGGTAGGCCGTCATTGTAAAAATAAATTGTTCTTAACTGACTTGCCTAGTTAAATAAAGGTTAAATAAAATAAATAATGAAAATACTATACTAACACTATACTACAACAATACTACTACTACTACTACTACTACTACTACTACTACTACTACTACTACTACTATACTACTACCATACTACTGGAATACAACCACTATACTACCACTATAGTGCTGCAATACCACTACTATATCACTGGTATACTACTAATATACTACTATTATGCTGCTGTTATCTTACTAATATACCACTGCTACTATACTGCTACTATAATGATGCTATACTACTACTATACTACTGGTATAGTACAGATATAATGATACTATGCGGATGCTATACTACTACTACTATACTACTGGCATATTACTAATATACTACTACTATACCACTGCTACTATACTGCTACTATAATGATGCTATACTACTACTATACTACTGGTATAGTACAGATATAATGATACTATGCGGATGCTATACTACTACTACTATACTACTGGTATACTAATAATATACTACTACTATACTACTACTATGCCATTACTATACTACTGCTACTATACTACTGCCATACTGCTACTATACTGATGCTATACCACTACTGTACTCCTGGCATACTACTACTCTGCTACTGCTATACGACTATACTACTGTTACTGTATTGATGCTATACTACTACAGTACTACTAATATACGTACTACTATACTACCACTATACTACTCCTACTATACTACTGATATACTGCTACTATACTGATACTATACTACTACTAAACTACTGGTGTACTACTAATATACTACTACTAATATACCACTACTGTGCTGCTGCTATACAACTATACTACTGCTACTATACTGCTACTATTCTACTGATGTCCTGCTACTATACTGATGCTATACTGCTACTATACTACTGGTATGCTACTAATATACTACCACTACTATACTACTACTATGCTGCTGATATACTCTATATGGGGCGGCAGGGTAGCCTACTGGTTAGAGCATTGGGCTTGTAACTGAAAGGTTGCAAGTTCGAATCACCAAGCTGACAAGGTACAAATCAAGGCAGAACGAATTTGGCAGAAATTTGGCACAAAGAATTTGTTCTTCACTGACTTGCCTAGTTAAATAAAGGTTAACAACATACTGCTACTATACTGCTACTATACTACTGATACACTGCTACTATACTAATGCAGTACTAATGGTATACTACTACTACCACTACTATTGTACTGCTGATATACTACTATACTACTGCTACTATACTGCTACTATACTGCTACTATACTGATGCTATACTGCTGCTGCTATACCGCTACTATACTGCTGATGTGTTGCTACTATTCTGGTGTTATACTACTACTATTCTGCTGGTATACTATTAATTTACCACTACTACTATACTACTACTATGTTGCTGCTATTCTACTATACTACTACTATAACACTGCTACTCTACTGCTGGTGTACTACTGGTGTACTGCTACTATACCAATGCTATACTGCTGCAATACTACTGGTATGCTACTAATATACTACCATTACTATGCTGCTGATATACTACTACTATACTACTGCTACTATACTGCTGCTATACTGCTGATGTACTGCTACTATACTGATGCTATACTACCACTATACTACTGATATACTACTACCACTACTATACTACCACTATGCTGCTGACATACTACTATACTACTACTATACGGATGCTATACTACCGGTATACTACTAATATACCGCTACAACTATACTGCTACTATACTATTGTTACTATACTACTAATATACTGCTGCTACACTGATGCTTTACTACTACTATGCTGCTGCTATACCACTATACTACTATTATAGTACTACTATACTGCCACTATACTACTGATTTGCTGCTACTATACTGCTGGTATACTACCACTAGAATACTGCTATACTACTAGTATACAATGATAAACAACTCCTACCATCACATAGCATTCTCTGATTACGTGCTCTGATTACATGCTCTGATTACATGCTCTGATTACGTGCTCTGATTACATGCTCTGATTACATGTTCTGATTACATGCTCTGATTACATGCTCTGATTACGTGCTCTGATTACATGCTCTGATTACATGCTCTGATTACGTACTCTGATTATATGCTCTGATTACATGTTCTGATTACATGCTCTGATTACAATTCAGGTGTCTACCTTCCGTAGACACCTGAAACCCCACCTCTTTAAGGAATACCTGGGATAGGATATAGTAATCCTTCTAACCCCCCCCAAAACAAAAAAGGATATAGATGTACTATTGTAAAGTGGTTGTTCCACTGGATATCATAAGGTGAATGCACCAATTTGTAAGTCGCTCTGGATAAGAGTGTCTGCTAAATGACGTAAATGTAAATGTACAATTTTTCAAAATACTGTGTTATCCTTCTGCCTTAAAATTTGAAGGCAGCATTGTTACAAACTTTTTTAAGTTGAATTAACACATATATTTTTTACAGTGTTCTCTCTCCTGAGTGAAAACCCTGATGAAGGCTAGGCTTAAGACCAAAAACGTGTTGGTTGTATTTTTAACAATAAAAAAAGCATGTTTATCACCGTCCACTGTCATCCAAGAGTTTCTGAATGTCCTCTTCACTTCAACCTATGCAGGACCATGCAGACATTGAGTGGAAGTTTGCAAGGACCAAGCTGTGGATGAGTTACTTTGAGGAGGGGGGTACTCTACCTTCTCCCTTCAATATCGTACCCAGTCCCAAGTCAGTGTGGTACCTGGTGTGTTGGACCAAGAGACATGTCTGTAAGAGGACCCGCTCCAAACCAACTGACACCTTCGGCACCTTGGGGGTGAGTGATGACAGATATACTCACACAGACAGGAGGCAGGCACCCTGGGAGTAAGTGATGACAGATATACTCAGACAGACAGGAGGCAGGCACCCTGGGAGTGAGTGATGACAGATATACTCAGACAGACAGGAGGCAGGCACCCTGGGAGTAAGTGATGACAGATATACTCAAACAGACAGGAGGCAGGCACCCTGAGAGTGAGTGATGACAGATATACTCAGACAGACAGGAGGCAGGCACCCTGGGAGTGAGTGATGACAGATATACTCAGACAGACAGGAGGCAGGCACCCTGGGAGTGAGTGATGACAGATATACTCAGACAGACAGGAGGCAGGCACCCTGGGGGTGAGTGATGACAGATATACTCAAACAGACAGGAGGCAGGCACCCTGGGAGTAAGTGATGACAGATATACTCAGACAGACAGGAGGCTGGCACCCTGGGGGTGAGTGATGACAGATATACTCAAACAGACAGGAGGCAGGCACCCTGGGGGTGAGTGATGACAGATATACTCACACAGACAGGAGGCAGGCACCCTGGGAGTAAGTGATGACAGATATACTCAGACAGACAGGAGGCAGGCACCCTGGGGGTGAGTGATGACAGATATACTCAGACAGACAGGAGGCAGGCACCCTGGGAGTGAGTGATGACAGATATACTCAGACAGACAGGAGGCAGGCACCCTGGGAGTGAGTGATGACAGATATACTCAGACAGACAGGAGGCAGGCACCCTGGGAGTGAGTGATGACAGATATACTCACACAGACAGGAGGCAGGCACCCTGGGGGTGGATAGGTGACACATACACACACACACACACACACACAGACACACACACATACTCACGCACACATACACGTACACACACACACCCTTGATAAAGGTAAGCAATAATGACTGTTTAAAATAACTATTTAAAATAGTGAGCTACAGTGGTTCTTCCTTTAAAAGTTTAGAGTTTATCGCGTGACCGTTAGTGGTAGATGGTGGGAGATTGTGGTAAAGTACATCATTCTGGCAACAATAACGTGCCGTAGAATTCTGCGGCACCCCGCAAGCTGTGCTGCAGTACGCCTCAACTTTTAAAATGAGAAATGATAGTATTAGTTGGTTTGGGGATTCAAACTAGCAACTTTTCCTTTACTCTCCCAACGAGCTTAACCACGAGGTTACCTGCTGCCCACCTGCTAACAATCATAGCTATGGCCCCATGGGATGACAATTCCCCCATCCACATGGCACGTGTTGTCACTGAATGGTTTGATGAGTTTGAAATCGATGTAAACCATATGCCATGGCCGTCTCACTCACCAGATCTCAACCCAATTGCATACTTATTGGAGATTCCGGAGCCGTATCTGAGACAGCGTTTTCCACCACCATCAACAAAACACCAAGTGATGGACTTTCTTGTCGAAGAATGGTGTCACATCTCTCCAAAAAGAGTTCCAGACACTTGTAGAATCTATACCATGGTGCAATGAAGCTTTATTAAGACACTTTATGTTGGTGTTTCCTTTATTTTGGCATTTACTGTACCTCAAATCAAATCAAATTGTATTGGTCACATACACATGGGTAGCAGATGTTAATTTTGAGTGTAGCGAAATGCTTGTACATAGTTCCCTAAGGATTCGAAGCGAGGCGACCATCTCTGTCGGTACCATCTCTGTCGGTACCATCTCTGTCGGTACCATCTCTGTCGGTACCATCTCTGTCGGTACCATCTTGCATAAACATACAGGAGACAGACACCCTGGGGAGAGTAGTGAACAAGGTTATTATATTCAACTAAAACCCAAACTAATCATGGAAAAAACAGTTGTGAAAAAATTAAATACTTATTTAGTAAACTGAAATAAAATCA